>NC_139145.1:101880485-102182985 GCF_964270905.1 Leucopleurus acutus
CGCATCTCTAAACTAACAATCATCTAAGACAGTAACGAGTGTGACCCATAAGAATTAAGTTGTACCCCTGAAAACCAGTCAGTTACAATCAGTATCTCACTGTTTCATAAACTGAATTTATATTCCTGTGAATTCTTGCCAGAGTTGAAAATTTCATATTATGAATTATTGCACCTATTTGACCCATTTCCAAATGCCCCCAATGAGGAATACATAATCTCTCTACTTAACATGCATTAAAAAAAACATAGATAAGAATTGTTATTAAATCTTTCACAGCTATGTCTTGAATTGAAATTATTTCCTTTAAAAAGAATAGTTAAATAGATGCAGAACAGAAAATTGGTTATCAGGGATTAGGGAAGGCAAGGAAGGTGTGATTGTAAGAGGGCAGCATGAGGAGTTCCTTTGTGATAAAGAAACAGCTCTGTACCTTGATTTCAGGGGTGGTTATAAGATATGTACACATGGTAACATGCCATAGAACTGTATATAAAAACATGCAAGAATGAGTGAATTCAAAAATTGCTGAAATCTGAGCAATATCTATCTGTGGTCTGGTTTATTGAATTGTGCCAATCAGTTTCTGGTTTTGATAATGTACTATGGTTTTGGGAGATGTCAGGGTTGGAGAAAGATGGGTGATAGGGACCAAGGACTTTTCTGCAATTTCATGTGAGTCTAAATTAGTTAAAAATCAAACATTTTTTAAAAAAGTAATCAAATTAGCTGAAAGTGAGGCAGGTTTCATTGATTTTATTTTCAGAGTCACCTAATATATAACAAAAAGAAAATGAATTTATGTATCCAGCAGAAATAAATACATAAAGGAATCATGTTTAAGTATTTTTGAAATTGATTTCCTGCATTTTGATTTTGATGCAATATTATAATCGCATAAAAGTTTATATTCAGTGTTTGCCATTATGTTATGATAGAAAATAGCATTTCCCATTTTCCTACTAATCTATGGATCTAGATGTGTGAGACCCCTTCAGATGTGACACCTAAAGAAAGTAAAAAGTATCTAGACTCCATTCAACACTTTCTAAAAGGCTGCCTGGCTGCTTTCACACCACCTTAGTGTATAATGGCAATTTATGGAGAGTCATTCCTGTCAAAATTCAACAGTGTCTTTTCTATGTACCTTAGGACAATAAGTAGGTAGCATCTATTGAGTACTTGTTATGTTAACAAGAACAGTGCTAAAATCTTTATAAATTGTCTAATTTAATATCCATTCTCACCTAATGAGTCAGGTTATTATCATTCCAGTTTTACAAGATTGTCCTAAATATGTCAGAAGCTTTCTTTCTAAACCTGGTACTGCTGGATACTGGTTTGAAAATTGTGTTTACTATTAATTTGTATCTACTGAAGTGTACATTTTGATCTTAGGGCCACATTGACAATTCTGAAATAGCCTCTTCTTCTCAGGCTAGCCACAATAAACTCACTTTTCAAAGTTCTCTAGGTTTAGCGCTAAATTCAACTCATCAAGTTCTTCCCAGTCATCAATGAACATAATACATCAGCCCAGTTTGCAGCTCATTCTCCCAGAAGAAAGTGCCAATGGTGTGTCAGCTCCCAGAGATGGGATATCCTGCATACACCAGTTAAAATTTCTGCTTTTGTACTAAGGGCTTAATGGGATTTGCATAATTGTCTTGATTTATGAAAAGCAATTTATTAATCCAGGCTTCAGGACGTTAGTGATATTCCAGTTCAGTGTTGCATGATTAAGGCAGGTTTTGAAACACAAAACAAAAGAAACAAACACTCCCCTAAACTTTAAATGTACAGATTCTCAAAATTATAAAAGATGGTGATGAAGATGGTGATGATGCTAATGATGATGATACACAAAGGATCAATTTTCTTTTGGTGAGGAATTTATTGCTTCACCTGTAGATTCTTTATGAATTAGGTTTTTGCGGTTGATTTGAAAGTACAACACAAAACATAGGGCAGCTAATTAAATTGTGCTGTTTCTTATTAATGTTTAACCTTAATTCATCTTTTCAAAGGTTAACTTTTCATAAGTTTTGCTCTTTAAAGTTCTCTGAAAGCCGAACTGTATGATTTACATTCCCACAGTAAATTGCTAGCACAGGGGGACCCAGTAAAATATGCAATAAATTGATGTTTGGAGACAAGGAGTGTAAATGATTTAAAAACAAACACTATAATATATCAAAACCATTCAAATTGTTACTTATGTTTAGAAAATTCTTTATTCACATTTCTATTGCTATATGTTTCTATATGGTATATTATGTTATGCATGATATATTCTATAAAATATTAAATATATTTATGTATGTATATGCATTCAATGTCTCATCAAAATATTCAAACTTTTAATAAAGTTAAGTGTGATTAAAAATTAAAGTAGTAGGTTTAAAAAAATGGTATCTGGGTCAACTGCCTTTCAACAGACAAAACTGGCTATTATGTACTTATTTTTAAGAGGATTTTGGGAAGTTTCCAAATTTTTTAGTTTTATAAACTTCTATATAAATCAGCATAAAGGGGATAGATAGGGATGCAGAGAAAAATTGCCATGCAAATTATTCAACTGGGATCTAAATTTCTAAACAAATCAGCTGTCTCATCATTTTACATTGAGCCCCATTAAAAACAGTGCTATTACCTTAATTAACCCTTAGCCCTTAACCCTTAGTATTTATAAATACTTATAAATATTTATACTTATTAAGAAAGTATAAATACATACAGAAATGTATATGCAAGAAGTCAAAAGCACTTGGAATCCCAACACCTTGAGATAATTGCTATTAATATGTGGCATATACATAATGGCCCCAAGCCGGAAACAACCTAAATATCCATTAACTGGTGAATGGATAGATAAAATGTGGTATGTCGATGTAATGGAATATTATTTAGCAATAGAAGAGAACAAAGAGTGACACCTTTTAAGTCATGGTTGAATGTCAAAAACATGCTAAGAGAAAGAAACCAGAATAAAAGACCACATGCATGAGTCTATTTATATGAAAGGTCCAGAAAAGGGAAATTTATAGAGATAGAAAATAGATTGTCAACTGCCAGAGGCTGGGAATGGGAAGGGCAATTAATTGTAAATGGGCATAAGAGGTCTAACTGGGGGTATGAAATGTTCTAAAATGGATTTATGGTCATGGTTGCCCTACCCGGTAAGGTTTTCAAAACCCTTGAATTGTATGCTTGAAATGGGTGAACTTTAGAATATGAAAAAACAAATCCCACTAAAGGTTGTTAAAAAATATGTGTTGGCATAACACTGTCCCAATTTTTTCTAATGAATATAATAAAAGGAATTGTAATCTACATTCTGACTTAGTCTTTTTTTTATTGAGTATATATTATGGGCCTTTTTTATTTCAGCATGGAGCTATATCACCATTTTTGACAGACTATCATAATTTATTGTATGTGTACCATAATTCTTTTTCTAATTTTTCAACTTTAACATACATGTATGTGTGTGTATGTGTACATACCTTTACATATTTGGTTTGATTTTTTGCATAAACTAAATTCCTATAACTAGAAATTTTGAGTTTTGAGTATGAAAATTATACATATAAATACATATGTAAGTATATATTATATCTATTTCTATCTATTTTTCATCTGTCAACAGATAATTCTCAGAAACATTGTACAAATTTATACTTTTATCTTTACATAATGAGAATACTCGTTTACCCTTACCATTCACAGCAAATGGACATTATCACTCTTACTAATCCAAGTTAATATTTTGAACAATTTAACGATATTACTTTAATTGGTAGTACCTACATGGAGAGGTTAACATCTCTTCATCTATTATATGTTCATTTGTATTTCTTTTTTTTCGACTTGCCTGTTTGTTTACCTTGCTCATTTGTTTCAGTTGAGTTGTCTGTGTTTAATCTATTAGGTGATAAGATTTAGCTACTTAGTATTTGACTTTCACATATTTTGCAAATATTTTTTTAAAAAATTTTCTTTGATTTAAAAATTTTTATGCTTGTTTGTCATACAAAAGCTTTGCTTTTTTTTTTTTTTTGTATTCAAACCTATAAAATTTTCTTTATTGGTTTTTCTTTTTGATGCTATGCTCATGAAATTTTCCCCTCCCCAAGATTATAAAAATAGTCACCTAAAATTTTTTTCAGTACTTCTTTGATTTTAATTTTCAACTTAAGTATTTAAATCACTTGTAATTCAGTTTGGTACTAGTAGTATGCTAAATATGCAGCTTTGCTTTTTATCCTTATGACTCCTCAGTTGAATCAGATTGAATAACCTATTCATTTCCTAATCTAGTTTGAAGTTAGCACCACTCAGGAGTAATAGAAATGGATGGATTTCAGCCAATTTTGAAGAAATATATATGTTTATGATAAATATTTGGCATAGTATTCTCATTCCTGACAGACAATTTTGCAGTCCTTAGTTTTTACATATCACCAAATCAATTAAAAATTGGGACAAGAACTGTTTCCTATTTGAAAGATGAATTAGGAACATTGTCCTTACAGATGTATTCTGACATAGTCAGCTAACTGAGAGGAGAGACACAATTCCCACTTCTGTTTGTTTGTTACTTCCCATAAAATTCTGTTTCATCATTGAGTGAATTCTCTCCATTTACTCCTCCTTCCTGGATAAAGTATTTTAAATTAAATTGAAACTTAAAAATTCCTATAAATTATGATAGATATAATAAAAATATAAATAGAAAATAAAATATTAGAATCACAGCACTTAAATATAACATTTAGAGTATGCACGTGTTTCTATGATTTAAAATGTATCATAAAATATGTACAAATAGTTGAAGGTAAATTTTAAAGAAAATTTTGAAGAAAGCCCTTTCTTTCTAGTCCAGGGTAGGAAGCACCCTCGGCTTGAAATTATAAATGCTGATGTTTATGGAGTGTTTTCCATTTGCTAGGCACCGTTTTAAGTAATTTATAAATGTTGAGTGCTTTGATTCTCACAATAACTCTATGATGAATCCATTGAAGCACCAAGAGCTTAGATAACTCACCCATGGCCTTGTAAAAGGAAGAGCCAAGATTCACTCCAAGCAGTCGGTTCCCTAGTCCAAGCCTTAACCACTATGCTGGCTCTCTCCAAAGACTCCAGTGATTTCCAGCTCTGCTTCTTCAAAAGTCTTGTGCTCTCAGAGAAAGACAAATATCATATGGTATCGCTTATATGTGGAATCTAAAATAATAGTACAAATGAACCTGTTTACAAAACAGAAATAGAGTCACAGACATAGAAAACAAACTTATGGTTATCAAGGGGGAAAGGGGGGAGGGATAAATTGGGAGATTGGGATTAACACATACACACTACTATATATAAAGTAGATAATTAACAAGAACCCACTGTAAAGCACAGGGAACTCTACTCAATACTCTGTAATGACCTATAAGGGAATAGAATCTAAAAAAGAGTAGATATATGTATATGTATAACTGATTCACTTTGCTATACAGCAGAAACTAACACAACATTGTAAATCAACTATACTCCAATAAAAATTAATTTTAAAAAAACTTTAAAAAAAAAGTCTTGTCCTCTCATACTGTCACCATCACAGATTTAGGTTTCAACTTTGATACAAAAGGTAAAATACAGACTGCTTTCTTCATAGAATAACTATGGGGATCAAACTGGATATACTGTTATATCAAAACACAATGAAAAATGAGTTTTTATCACATTACAAAAAATTTCCTGCTCATTTTTATTATTCATATAGAAACTTCAGACTGACTCTAGACTCCAGTTATATACACTTCATGGGATCATTCACCCATCATTCATTCAAATAAAAAATATATAACAAGCAGTTATTATGAGCCAGTCTATTTAAGTGTTCAGAATACATTGGTGAACAAGGTAGTGAAGCTTCTTACTCTCGTGGAGCATCCAAGTGTTTTGGGGTAGGTCAAGAGGACTTTACAGAAAATAAGCAACATTTTAGGGGATGTAGAGCTCCAAGATGATGCTAATAACATTAGTCCAAAGGCAGTATAATTTTCTATACTTAACACCATGAAAATCAATTCAGCTGAAGAAACATTTCATGAAATCCTCTTCAGAATTAAAACCACATCGTGTTAGAAGGCAGAGTAATTCTCAAACATATGAAATCAGTTATTATTTTAATGTTATTACATCTCAACTCACTATTGATGGAAATTATATCAATCTACAAAAAATGATTCTTAAGAATCAAACTCAGACTGAGTACTGTATAATATAAAGTGTATCATTCATTTTATTTTGGGCCTAGGTTTTTAAAAGCTAGCATTTGAAAACTAAGGTTTTGAGCCTTACTACTTAACCCAGGATACCCGCAACCAAGTACAAACTTTTACTTTCCAGTTTCTGGAAGAAGCACGCAATGGAACATCACCAAATACACAATTTAGCATTTTGTCAATACTTGAGAATTAAATACTAGAGTTAACTAATCTTAATAATTAGCCAGGAAAATCAGCAGAGCTTCCATCAAATGGAATAAACCAATAGGATTTGTTGTGCCAGGAGTTCTATTTTACCATGAGATCAGTAAGCCAGGACATTAATTTTAAGCTCAGTCTTTAGGTTTATTCTTGCTCTTGTCTTTTGGGTTGGGCTGTGTCCCAAAGCCAATGTGACCAGAAAAGGAAGAAGGTCGAAGTAGAAATCATGCTCCAAGGTGAATTGTAAGATGTGAGCACTTTTTAAAATATTAATATATTGTTAAGAGATATCCTGCATGGTGGCTGATGAGTCTTTGCCCTTAGCCCTTGGCTTCCTTATTATAGTTTTTTGTATAATGCATTTATTTATGTACTTATTTTTTCATTTTTTTTAACCAGATACTAGCAGTAACATATTGGCACCAGAGCCTCATAAACAAAGTTAAGCTGTGAATTTCTAAATTTTAATATGAAACACATTTCACCAACTCACCTAAAACCACCCCCAAATCCCACCATAAGCCATCACTTGAACCAGATTAGCTGAGCCAGGTTCTTGCAAGATGCCAGATTTCTGCAGCTACCCTTTTCATATTCTCTGACCCTCAAATCTGAGTAAATTATATGCTTAGTTTGATATCGTAGCATTTTACACTTTCCTTGGTCTTGGCTTTTGGCATTTTCTACTAGAATGCCAATGCCCTCAGTAGTGTCTTTTTGTTTACCACTGTATCACTATCTTACAGTAGGGCTGATATAGAATGGGTATTAAATAAATATTTACTTCATAAAATTTTAAAAAATAAATATTTCTAGTAGTTAGATGAGTTATTTAGTAGATAAAATTACTGACAAATAAATTCAATCTGATAAAATGAGTAAGAGATTTCAGAATAGGAAGAACAACATTTGAAATGTTGGAGTTGTATGTACTCTGTTAATTTTTATAAAGTTTTGCATTCACATGATGTATGGAATGCTGTTTAATGAATTAAAGTGCTTTCAACTTTAAAGGTGCAAAAATCCAATAAATATAATATTTACTAGGAAACTTAGACTGATGTTGGCACTAATAATTACTCCTCTACATATACACACACAGTGGAAACCTAGCATTCACAATTTCCAACCATTTCAATGAGGCTAAAAGTTTTAGGGGGAAGCTTTTCAGAGATGGAGCATGTAGAAACTTCATTCCTTGTCTTTTAATCAAAGGAAGGATATATTTCTAAAAGCTGTCCATCTGGTTCCTTTCATGAGCCCTGAATTTACGTGATAAAAAGCAGAAATACAATTAATATATTTTTTCAATAAGAGACAGTTTTAGGCATGTGCCTCAGCAATGAATTGTGAAAGCTTTGACACATCTAATTTTGAAATCTATGTCACCACCCTGGGAAAGGAGGAAGGAGAAGGCAGGGCCTCTGCAGCCTTTTGCTTCTGAGATGTTTTTAGTGATCTATAGCTGCAAACCAAGGGAAGAGAGTTTCCATTTTGCTCTTGAAAGATGTATCAAGCCCAATTGCCAACACATAGTCTTTCCTGTCACACATTTCACTGATTCTAAATCAGTGAAGGAGCTGTCTTCTGGCAGCATTACTGCATTTGAATCTCTTTCTTTCAAATCTAATCTACAGTTGCTGAACCAGGCAATCTGCATTCCAAAAAAAGGGCTGTGACTGTAATAACATTAGGCCACTAATATTTCCAATAAGTAGAGTGATGGAAAAAGAAACCTCTGTAGTGGAGGGAAAAGAAGTTGTGGGAGAACCCCATAGTATATTTTCAAAAGTGGAAAGTCTGGTGGGGGGACAAGCTCAGATTGTCAGTCTTTCAAGGTCAAATGCATTAATTTGATAGAAGTTCAGACCACACTACCGGCTTGAGGCAGATTCATACAAAAAGAGAAAGATGTGTATAGTTGTTGGAAACTCAGGATCTCTGAATCATAAATACTAGATTCATTAATAATTTTTGCATGACAAACTACTTGATTTCAGCTAGCATTTTCTATAAATATTAGACATGGGTTGAATCTACCTAATGAAGTTCTTGTGATTAGTGCCTGAACTGCCACCTGGGAGGATATTACATGAAGAGGGCTTACCATTTGAGGGGCTTATTCTGGCTCCTTTTCCATAGATAATGGATGTCTATAAATTGAAAACTAATCATTCTTACTGTATAACCCTTCCCCTCTTGTCCAACACGGGTGCCCAGGATGCCAAGAATTTCAGGGTTGTGTTGTTGAATGTGATTGTGTTGGAAGTTTTCACATATACATATAAGGCACATAATGAACCTGGATCTTCTTCACCTGGTGGTATAGAATGGTACAAAACTTATGCAGATAACAACATTGTTAGAGTATGCTCATGGAAGGAATATGAATGTCATCTATGCCTACACAGCCATGCCAACTTCACATTGTGAGTTAATCAGAGTAATCCCAGTTGGACTTACCGACACGGGAAATGACTAGTGAAGGCAAGAAGGGGAGAACAAGAACAGGGACTGTTCACTTTTCCAGTAATCGAATATACATTGTTGGTAATTAAAAAATGTTTGTGTAGAAACATTCATGGAGTTAGCAGCTTATTTCCAGGTAATGGCAAGTTATTTTCTCATACAGCTTATAAGGTACATATCTAAGCAATCTTAGGCTCCAGTGCCCAGAGAAGGTTAACCGTCAGGTATGGAAAGAGACTTTTGAATATGTGCTACAGACCATCCAGAAAAGACACACATTCATAGAAATCTGAAACTAGTTAGCCTTTGGCCAAGGGTAGGGAGAATTAATGCATAAAAAAAAATAAGACATTGCTAAACACAAACTTATTTTACGTATTAGTAAAGCTATCCTCTTGAAGAAATAGAAGGGTTTTTTTTCTAATTTTTCCTAACGTTGTTTTAAAAATCTTTTTGAAAAATCAGATGTAGATTAACATATACATTCACATCTGTCCTCTGTCAACATGTGATCAGCTTTGTCTGTTTTGAAAGGCCTAACTCAGTCTTTTCCAAAATTGTCCAAACCTAAACAGTACTTTAAATTCAATAAAAAAAATATGTTTGTTGGTTCCCATCCCGTACATGTTGAAACTGAATCCCCAGGGAGGGGTGTGGGAATCTGTATTTTTTAAAAAAGAATCTCAAGTGATGTTCTCAGACATGTTCGGGAATCATAATCCCAAACTATTACCTGAACATAAACCCTTTCTGTGGTGTCTGTGAGCA
The DNA here is from genome assembly GCF_964270905.1 of Leucopleurus acutus. NCBI lineage: Eukaryota > Metazoa > Chordata > Mammalia > Artiodactyla > Delphinidae > Leucopleurus > Leucopleurus acutus. The sequence continues at coordinate 101,890,202 of NC_139145.1, forward strand.
GTCAGAATTCCACATATTAACTAAACCATATTTACTTTTCTGTATATTTCTCATTTTGAAGGCAATGTAGAGGGCTCTTTCCTTCTAGGGAAGTAAGTGACAATCTGTGTTAATAATGATATTGTTGAAGACTGTCACAAATTCTGAATAATCTAAATTATTTGTGCAAATCACAAGAGGAATAATTTGGGTATTCTTTGGACTCACTATGTAATTTTTAGTAGATGTTCTAGTGACTTGCATTTCCCTGGTTAACCAAATTACATGAAAAATGGTAGATTAGATTGATGATCTGTCATCATATTTTAATAGCTCTTACTATACTTATGGAATATTTTTATAGTCCTATGTTAATTACTAGCTATCCTATTCTTGGAAGAAAAGAGCTAAGAAAATGAGAACGAAGAATCATCTAGAGGTTTTGGTATTTAGTCAGAATCAGTCTGGTGTTTGATCCAAACTGCCCTTATTATGGAAGTACATTTATTTACTCTTATAAACAGATTTTAAAAAGTGGTAAGGTGGAATTTCTTCTTTCGATGAGCTATTTCCCAAACTAGCTTCATAATATAAAATTTTCCAACGTTGACTATATTTTCTTCCAAAAATTTATCTGGGTCAGTTACCACATGATGGAATTATTTACTCCTCAAGTCACTGGTTAATTGAATACATAATTACAAATCTACTACGGGCTAAGACTGAGGGAAATAAGTCAGACTTGGTCTTTACCTCCCTGGAACTCATAGTAATGGTGAAGTCAGGGTGGAGCATAGGGTTTATTCCAGACTTGCAAAAGCCCAGAAACTAGAAAGAAAATGGTACTTTTACCTGATTCCCAGGGCCATGGATGGACACAGCTGCAGTTGCAGGAGAGAGCTGACCTAACTCCCTGCTCTCAGTGAGGGATGCTTCTCCTTGGACTGCACATCCCTGTTTGTCACATATTCTTGTGGATGTCTCAGTCTTCCAGGTCGTTAGTTACCAGAACAAGCAGCCCTATCATGTTGTGCCCATCCCCCCATCCAGTGCTCCCACTTTTACATGCTCTCATCTCAGGGACCTCCAACCCACAAGAGCCATCCTTTTCAGGCCTGGATTCACAGGGACACAGCCTGTGCAGTTACACAAGGTCCCTACTCAGACGCGCCTGATGCTTGGTTTAATGCTTTATTGTCACCATCTTGAAATTCTTAATAATTTTTAACCAAGGGGTCTTGCATTTTGTCTGGCCCTGCTAATTTTGTAACCCACCTTGATTACCCACTTTTGTCACTGCAACATTACATCCTTGTGACTTGCAGTCATTTCTGCTTCAACTTTTTAATTCAGCTTGAAACAGCTGGTCCAGTTTTTTGAGATCTTAGCAAAAATTTCACCTTCTCATAGATACTTTTAACCACCATTTCTTTTTTTGGGGGGGGGGGTCTTTCTTTTTTTTTTTTCAGATCTAATTTTACCTATAAGTCCTGTTTTTCATACTTAACCACCATTTCTAAAAAAATAAATCCTCTCTGCCCAGTTACCTCCATCCATGTCACTGCTTATTATCACTACAGCAACTATGACAATATGGAACTATTTTATTTGTTTACTTATTTGTCTAATATAGGTATACTCCTTTCAGGAAGAAACCTTATTTAATCTTTTTTTTCTTGCTTGCTTTCTTTTCTTCATTGAAGTGACATTGGTTTATAATATTATGTTTCCCACGTACAACATTGTATTTCTACTCCTGTATACCCTACAGCATGCTCACCACCAAAAATTTAATTTCCATCCATCACTTTATAGCTGATCCTCTTTACCTACTTCATCCTCCCCCACCCCTTCCCCTCTGGTAACCACTACTGTTCTCGGTACCTATGTGTTTGTTTGTTTATTTATCTTGTTTGTTTGTTGTTTATATTCCACATATGAGTGAAATCACACAATATTTGTCTTCTTCTGTCTGACTTATTTCACTTAGCGTAATACCCTCAAGGTCCATCCATATTTTTGCAAAACGCAAGATTTCATCTTTTTTTCTTTTTTTAATTTGGTCTTATTCAATATTTTACCTCTATGTCTTACAACACTGAATCAATCAATAAGTGAATATATGAAATTCATGAATCTGAAGCACAGGAAGCATGAGGGAGAGTGGTACAAGATAAAGCTTGTGAAATAAGGAAGGACCACGAGTTGCGGATGCTTGTCGTTATCCTCTCAAGGGGGAGAGATATAAGTTGAGGTGTAGAGATGTTTTTCCAATATACGAATGTTTGACGTTGCATTTCTATTTAAAACTGATTTTCCTGACAAAAATCTATTTCTCATTACAAGTCATGGTATAAACTGATATTTTACTTAAAGGAAAAAATAAGAATAATTGATATTTTTTAGTTTTTTGGACTTAAGAATATGTCAATACTCTCCTTAAAAGTGAAACAAACACTGTATTCCAAATATGTAGATAAAATAGACCAATTATCCTCAGTTTGGTACTACCTAACAAAATATAGCTGCCATTTTGTTAATATTCCTATCTTTTTTTCAAGGGAGTATAAAAAGGAAGGAGAATTAATATCTAAATTAAAATCTCAAGGGTCATTGTGTATATTGCAAATGTTCAGGTCATTCAGCACATAAGACTGATAATGCAAAATTATACTATTTTTCTTGTGAACATCATTTTTTTTTCTGGGCATATATTCTTTTCACTGAAAAAAAATTATATATTCAGTTAAAATGATCTTATAATCAAGTGAGTAGGTGTATAGAAATGTCAAATAGGAATGATAATATTTCCCACCTACCTGCCTTCACAGGATGCTGTGAGAATTGATATGAAAATGTCTTTGAAGTGTTTTGAACTGCTTAGAAGAAAGATATGATATAAATACAGAGCTGTATTTTTGGAATTATGATTCCAATGGCCTCTATGATAAATCCTATGATTTTAGAGTTAGAAGAGATACAGTCACCTTCTTGTCCTAACTCTTCACTATGGATTTGAAGCCCAGAGAGGTGAATATTTTTGGTGCCACTAACTATATAACAACTTATTTTTCAAACAAAATTAAACATTGATTCAGTGAACATTTAGCATTGATTTCATAGCTTTGGACATTGAAAGGTGATGTCCTGGTAACTTAGTGCATTAGTTTGGTGGGCAGTCACAACAAGATACCACAGAAATTTATTAAACAACAGAAATTTGAACAACAGAAATTTATTTTTTCACAATTCTGGAGGCTAGAAGTCCAAGATCAAGGTGTTAGCAGGGTGGTGTTTCTTCTGAGGCCTCTTTCCTTAGTTTGTAGATGGCTGTCTTCTTGTGTTTTCACATCATCTTCCCTTTGTACCTGTTTGTATCCCAGTTTCCTTTTCTTATAAGGACACTGGTCATAATGAAGTAAGGCCCACCATAATGACTTTGTTTTAATTTAAGTACTTTTTTTAAGGCCCCATCTCCAAACACGGTCACATTCTGAGGTACTGGGGGTTGGCACTTTAACATATAAATTTGGAGAGAACACAATTTAGCCCATAACACTCAGATACCTGTGTTTGGGCCTAGCATGAAGTCACTAACTAGTCATTCCATACACCCACATTTACAGCCTTTTAATGCGTCTATTGCTTTTTTTCAGATATGCTGATCTTCCTTCTGGTTCTGAAACATGCCCAGCACTTGGTCTCTTTGGTTCTTTGCACTCATCTTTGCCTGGTAGGTTCTTTTATAATCTCTTCATATCACTATGTGTCAGGTCTTAGCTTAATGCCATCTTCACAAAGATGTCTTTTTTGGCCACATTATGTAAATCAGTCCTAGTGATATTGATTTTCTTATCCTGTGTATCTTCTGAATAATCTATGAGGAAAAAAAAGCAACCTTGGATGCCTGGGAACTGATATGACATTTAAACCTAGACCTCAATCTCAATGTCATTACAAACTTATCTCCCTCTTACAGCTGAGCCATGTTGTTCTCCTGCAGAGCATGATGTCACAGAACATTCCCATCAGCAAGGTCATCGTGCACCCCACAGAATAACCACCATCTCCCCTCATTAAGTGAGTAACTAGAGCTTTTGAAAACCAGTTATAGCTATAACCTTGCCTTAATCTGCCTTCTCTGTAGATAAGATTTATTGAAATAGCCAATCATAGACTTGTTCCTTCTTTATGACAACCCCCAATCTACCCCTAAATTCTCCCCAACATTACTCAACCAGAGCTCCAATCCTATGGTCAATTCTTTCTAATGCCCTTATTGAGACACACCACAGTTCCCAAGGTGTGTGTTCTCCCTCCTTGCAACGAGTGATAGATATAACTTGTTCAACTGCAGGTGTTCCTGGTAGTCTTTTGTTGGTCTATTTTCTAGATCATTACTGTCTGTCTTCCATGAAGGCATAAGCTACATGAGGGAAGGAATCTGGGTTTGCCTCATCACATCTTCATTACTAGCACTGTTCACAACAATGTTCGCTGTACCCAGCACATAATAGGCACTCAGTTAGTATTGGATGAACAAATGAATTGGATGAACAAATGAATCAACCAACACCAGAATACTTATGACTATTTTATACCCTTTCAAGTGCCTCTGTTTAGAACGTTTTAGGGTCTTCATAGTGATATTAGAGATATATAAGAAAGAATATAGTCCCTAAGTAGGGAATGACATAGTGCAAATGGTATATGAGGAAGATCATTACTGTTGCTGGCAGCAGAAAAGAGTCCTGGGGAAGGGAATAGATATTATTGTGCTAGGTAATAATAGTAAGGTTTGGGGTGGACACTTGGATAAAGTGAGCAAATGGCCTTTTGAGAAATGTATCACACAGCAGTGTACCTTGAGAGCACATTAGTTATAAGGTGCCAAGATAATAAGTTTGACAAAATATGTTCAAGATTGTGAGTCTCCAGAATTTTTGTTTCAGTCATTGTTCTCATTGAGTATTCACTATTTGTACCTGAAATGGAGATCTATTAAAAAATGTCAATTGTTTTCTTAGTTATTGTAACCTTATCTAACACGCAGTAAATTTTAATTCTAAATTTCAAATCTACTGATTCAATACTTTTAGGATAATCCTACAGAAATAGACTTTCTGAATTTTATAATTGGATTTTATTTTGCCCACAGAATTATAAATTTTTGATTCCAAATATTGAAAGATGTGTATTATTTTATCGATTAATATATTAATTAAATTTCTATAAGTAATAATAATGTGTATCTAGATGTTTCCAGTTACACATGATCCTGTTTCATGCTTCATGCAAAACAAAACAAGACCCTCTGATTACTAAATTTAGCAATGTATAATCCTATATTACTGCTGAAGTAGTAAATAGTATTATATTTATGTTTTATAAGAATGAACAAAGACTCACTTATGAAGCATCTGCTTAGACTCCACTATTTTTTTTCTTTTAATTTGTGAGATCAAATTGTTTTAAGTGGCCAACAATTACAACTTGAAAGGGATACTTTGTTAATTATATTTCTCCTAATGTGGATATCCAAATGTTTCAATTCTAGATATGTAAGTTGAAAGTTTAATGCTAATTTTCTATGGTTTAAGTTTCTTGTGACTTTTCATCTATGAGCTATTGTATTTGATTTCACATCTCTAACTCTTTTGAGTTCTGAGTTACACATCTAAATCTCTGGCAAAACATGGGCTTAAATTCCACTGCTCCTATCAGAAGGGAGACTTTATTTTATGGAGTGTGAACAGCTGTGCTAAACAGAGTTAATGTTAGAATTACCACTGAGAACAAAAGTGTGGAGCTTTTCACTGCTTAATTAAAAAAATGTTTCAAGTGCCACCTTCAAAGTGTGACAAGGCAACAAAAGTAAGAAAAAAGAAACAGAGTAGAGAGTATATCTTCATGTTATTGGAAAACAATCTACCAGGAGGAGTTGGAATATACTGCTGTGGGTCGTCTCTTAGTAGAGTTTTGTTAATATATATCTGGGCATACAGCATGATGCACTTAAGTGTTTACTTATTTTTTTAACAAGGTTTTTTCCTGGCTAGTTAGCTTACTGGTTCTCCCATTATTAAAAATTTGGAGGAGTGGAAAAAGAATTCTGGTGTGACTTTCACTTAAAGAGGCAAGCTTCAGGCAGCATCAAGGGTACACTCTAGTTCTGGCAGGAAGTGATCTTGAATGATGTTCATAGTCTCCAAGTCCTCTTGTTTTGAAACTAGCACAAAGAGCTCCTTAATATGGGAAAGAACAAAGGGGGGTGGTGGAGGGAGATCTTTAGGACTGTCTCTTTGGTGAGTCTCCAGTGGAAGAAGCCTATTATTTATTTATTTTCACTGAAATATTAGGTGAGAATGGTTATAGTAGAGAAAGCTTGCTTTCTCTTATTTCTTTGAGAGTTAAGCATGGGGCATCCACGACCTAAATCTGGGCAGAAGGGACCAACTTTCCCCTTGACCCATGTTCTCCTTTCAGACCTCAGGTATTTTGGGGAAAGAACAACCAGTAGCCTTTACAGCTATGACTCAGAGTGTTTGTTAGAATGAAAGGCAAAAAATATTCATTATGATGTATTTAATCCAATTAAAAATATTGGTTTCAGGTCTTACATTTAGGTCTTTAGTCCATTTTAAATTTAGTTTTGTATATGGTGTGAGATAATGTTCTAATCTCATTGTATTACATGTAGCTGTCCAGTTTTCCCGGAACCACTTGTTGAAGTGACTCTATTTTCTCCATTGTATATTCTTGCCTCCTTTGTCATGGATTAATTGACCGTAGGTGCACAGGTTTATTTCTGGGCTCTCTATTCTGTTTCATTGATCTATGTGTCTGTTTTTGAGACCTGAAACCATAAAACTCCTAGAAGAAAACTTAGGCAGAACACACTTTGACATAAATCATAGAAAATATTTTTAGATCTGTCCCCTAAGGCAAAAAAAAAAAATAAAAGCAAAAATAAACAAATGGGACCTAATTAAACTTAAACATTTTGCACAGCAAAGGAAACCATTGACAAAACAAAAAAGACAACCTACTGAATGGGAGAAAACATTTACAAGTGATATGACCAACAAGGGTTAATATCCAAAATATATACAGAGCTCATACAACTTGATAAAAAGAAAAAAGAGCAGAAGACTCGAATAGGCATTTTTCCAAAGAAGACATACAGATGGCCAACAGGCACCTGAAAAGATGCTCAACATCGCTAATTATTAGAGAAATGCAAATCAAAACCACAATGAGGTATCACCTCACACCAGTCAGAATGGCCGTCATTAAAAAGTCTACAAATAATAAGTGTTGGGGAGGGTGTGGAGAAAAGGGAACACTTGTGCATTGTTGGTTGGAATGTAAATTGGTGCAGCCACTATGGGAAACAGTAAGGAGGTTCCTCAAAAAACTTAAAAACAGAACTATCATATGATCCAGAAATTCTACTCCTGGGTAAATATTGGGAAAAAATGAAAACACTAATTCAAAATGATACTTGCACCCCCAGTGCTCATAGCAGCACTATTTACAATAGCCAAGACATGGAAACAACCCAAATGCCCATCAACAGACAAATGGATAAAGAAGATGTGGTACATATATACAGTAGAATACTACTCATCCCCTCCCTTCTTATTTACTGACACCATTCTTGGAAATGGATTTTCCAACAAAATTAAATATGCATTTCTGAAGCATAGCCCATTAACCATTGGGCATCTTTTAAAATGCAGTCTTTTAAAATGTTCATGCTTATGATTAAAAAAAGAGACTAGATTCTTACTAAATAACATTTTCAGCTAAACATTTCACGATTCATGGATGTTCATCTCAATATTACTGATGTATTAGATCTGATGAATCTGTGTGCTTTTACTTTGTTTCTTCAGTTCAACAGGATTTAATTTGATACTCCCTAATATGTTTCACATATAAGTTCTTTACCTATGCTTTACAAAATGACAAAAGTAATCTCCTTTAGGCATAGTTCTCTGCATTGCATCACCAGAATTTGCACATTTTTTTCCAGTATTTATGTGAGTTTTGGGATGGTTCTAAAAGCAAGAATATATAAGGAAGTTTGTCTATTCTGTCTTTCTGCTTCATCTAATACTTTTTAAGAAGTCTATTTGACAGTCTAATAGCAAATCAAATATTTTGGACACCTAGACTCAGCTAAAGTCTAGATACAAACCACATATCTGATAAGGGGTTGATATTCAAAATATATGAGGAAGTCACACAACTCAGTAGTAAAAAAATGAATAGAGTTGACCCTTGAACAATACAGGGGCTGGGAGCACTGACCCTCCACACAGTCGAAAATCTGCATATAACTAATAGTAGTACTCCTTATATGTGACTTCTCCATATCCATGGTTTCAACAAATCTTGGATCCTATAAGTGTACCTACACAGTTCAAACTTGTGTTGTTCAAGTGTCAACCATAATCCAATTAAGAAGTGGGAGGAGGACCTGAATAGATATTTTCCCAAGGAAGATATTCAAATGACCAACAAGCACATGAAAAGGTGCTCAGCATCACTAATTGTGAGGGAAACGCAAATCAAAACCACTATGAGGTATCACCTCACACTTGTTAGAATGGCCATCATCAGAAAATCTACAAACAACAAATGCTGGAGAGGGTGTGGAGAAAAGGGAACACTTGTGCACTGTTGGTGGGAATGTAAATTGGTATTGTCACTATGGAGAACGTTATGGAAATTTCTCAAAAAAATTAAAAATAGAGCTACCACATGATTCAGCAATCATATTCTGGGTATGTAACCAAAGTATATAAATCACTATCTCAAAGAGCTGTATGCACCCTCATGGTCATTGCAGCATTATTTACAAGAGCCAAGATGTGGAAACAACCTAAGTGTCCATTGACAGATGAATGGATATAGAAAATGTGGCACACATGGTCACTGCAATATTATTCAGCCATAAAAAGAAGAATAACCTGCCATTTTCAATGAAACTTGACAGCATTATGCTAAATGAAATTAGTCAGATAGAGAAAGACAAATGCGATATCATTTACACATGGAATCTAAGAAAACCAAACTCAGAAACAGAGACAGATTGGTGGCTGCAGATGTAAGGGGGTGGAGTTAATGGGTGAAGGTGTCAAAAGGTACAAACGTCCAGTTATAATTTAAATAAGTTCTGGAGATAGAATGTACAGCATGGTGATTATAGTTACCAATACTGTATTATATATTTGAAAGTTGCTAAGAGAACAGATCCTAAATATTCTCATCGCAAGAAAAATATTGTAACTATGTGAGGTGATGGATGTGTTAACTAAACACGTGGTAATTATTTTGCAATATATACATATATGAAAAGATTATGCTATACACCTTAAACTTATACAGTGTTATATGCCAACTATATCTCAATAAAGCTGGAAACAAAATTATGATAATAACGTTTAGAACCATTTGGGGATTAAACAAAACCTTATATTGAATTAGCATATTGTGAAGAACTACAAAATGATATTTATTACTACATTTGACCCTTGAACAACACAGGGGTTAGGGGCACCAACCTTCTGAGCAAAAATCTTCGTAACAGCTTTATAGTTGGCCCTCCTTATCCATGGTTCTACATCTGTGGAGTTGACCAACCTCAGATAGCACAGTGCTGTAGCAGGTACTTAGTAAAAAAAAAATCTGCATATAAGTGGACCCATGCAGTTCAAACTCTTGTAATTCAAAGGTCAATATTGTTATTACGCCTATATTTTCCATTACTTTAGAGGAATCTGATTTAAACAGTATAAATCATTCACATGAAGTCTCAAGATGCTTTATATAAACTAGATGGCAGAACAGGATGACGTTGGATCAAATTTCTAAGAACCATGTATTTCATTTTTTATGGCAATGGGACTAATCCTCTCAAACTTCTAGCTCTTGATTTGTGTAACTAGGTCATTCCTATTGATTTTTGGAGAAAGAGTAACAAATGGGATTTGGTAGACTTTACAGAAATACATGCAAGGAGGAAGAAAAGGTATTTTTAAATCATAAAACTTTTTATTGAGAAAGAGTCAAAGCTAAAGCCATACAAAAGCCAGCACTATCTCCCCTTTACAAATCACAAGCCTGGAGGAAAAGTATATCCTTGAAATGGAAGGGTCAGTTGCATCTTAAGTAGTATTAGACTATGCTAGTAGCCTAAAAGGTGTTTTCCCAAGGACATTTTGGCATGTCGTCCATGATTTTCACAGGCTTCTGATGTATTCTTGAAAACTCAAAGTTCTGTTCAGTATCTGATATTTGTAGTTGACTGTGTAAAAGATGAAGGCAAACCATTGGACTGATTTCCTCTTCCTTAGAGTTTTACAGTATTCTATATTGAAGTGTGATAATTCTACACGGAATATACTACTGCCTTAATTTCACTAAATGAATGTCCAGAAGGTTGAGAGCTCTTTCATCTTTAGCCTTCCTCCCTTTTCAGCCCACCCTTACACAGTGCCTTTCCTTCTGTAACAACACCTGCCATGCCCCTTTCTGAGATTTTTAAAGGTAGACGTGATTAAGAGTAATTTGGAGCAGGTCTAGAAATGGCCTAGAGAAGTTCAGGATCAAGCTCTAGAATTAGCTGATTTTTTGGCTGCCCTGGCAATGAGTGGGAAATCACTGTGCACTATAGAATTTTCTTTTTTATTCAAATACTTTGAGTTTATTACCTATCTGCCCATAGCTTCAGCCTTCTCTAATTATTTGTTCCCCATTTCAGTATATAGGGTAGAATCTTATTCCTACTAAAATTATACTATGTATTTTATTAGTTATGAGGGAGCTAAGGTGGGAAGGTAGAAAGCAATGCCAGTAGAGTAATACTTTCATTAATAAGTAGGACTCACTAATGAAAAACTTCTTTTCTGGAGAAAATTAGAAATCAGAAAACCAGTTTTCCACTCCAGCAACTGATGCTAAAAAGCTTCAGTCAGACTTGCCTTTAGAGTCCCTTCCAAATACCAGTGGAACTACTACCAAGCAGCTTAAGCAACCAAACTAAGGCGCTGCTGTCCCTGTGCTTGAAGATGCTCTGAACGTCACAGTGGGGCAGTAAAAAGATGTGTGGGTTAAGATCTAGTCCTTGTCACTCTATGATGTTGCGGAGTCATGTAGCTGATAGGTATCAATTTAGTCATTCTACAAGGAACATTTTAAATTAACAGCCCAATCAACACAATCCTTGAAAAATAATCAGATTTTTCCTTATTTACTTGGGGAGTAGAATTTTAAAAAACAAGAGAAAACAAAGGTCATCCCTAGGTAAGTTAAAGCTTCAGGTAAAGAACTCTTTACACTGGAGACAAATTATCAGGCCTCATGACTTCCTTAGGACCTGCCTGTTTATCTCAAACAATCTGTGCTCAGAGGTGTTTTTGTCATAAGGCTAAAATTGCAAAGTGCAACATTTTATATGACATAATTTTTTCAGCTTTTTTTTTTACACGGGTGATTTCTTACATAATTGCTCAACTCGCAGATAATTTGTAAATCAAGGTATTACTATATAGCAACATAGGTAATAGGCCATCACAATAGAAATAAAATAGAGAAAGAGAGAGAGACTAATAAAATATAATTATATATTTTTGTTATGGAAAGGCAATTTCTGCTTTCTTTTGAAAATAAGTATAAAATTAGTAGTTAAATTTGATGATAAATGCTTCCTTAGATGCCTCATTTGTCCCTTATTATAGAAGTTATATGACCTTCAACAGAGATGTCAGGTTGCTGAAAAATACAAATAGTTTAAATATGTTTTTCATCAAACTGAAAATTTGTCTAAGGGGCCCTTTGAATAAGATGAAGCTGTTTGGTAGGATCATATATAAGTTTGCATTTAACAGTAAATAACATATAAAAATAAAATTCAGTGATTTCAGGGCTTAACTGCATTTATAATTAATGTTCTTACCCACGTAATTAAGTTAAAAAGATAGGTAGAAGATAAATGTGACAGGGGAGAGCTGGAAAGAGAAAGACAAATGTAAATTTGTTTCAGAATATTTTATTTTCACCATGGTTATGGAATATTGCAAAGAGAATTATATCAATATGTTTATTCTGTTACTCAGGAACTGCAATTAATTTCACTTAAATGTAATTTCTCTTTATAATACATTTTCCAGTATTTTTTAATCTCAAAAAATACATTTTATTTGTAAACCGAAATGGTGATGGAGTTTGCTTTTCTTTCATTGTGATGGTTCAGAAACTTGAAATTACCTGATGGGTCTGACAATGAAGAGACAAGGAAGTAAACATAATCGTAGTTTCATTTTTCTGAAGTTTGCTTTCCTGATGTGTATTCTGATTCTTCTAGTTCTTAGCCCACTCACAGCTGTAGAGAAGTGGCCATTTCCAATGAGTGGTCATTTGCGAAAGTACATTGTTTTGTGACAGGACAGTATTTGCTAGGACAGAGTCAATAGGTGGGGTGATAACTTCATTTATTGGCATATTATAGGTTTCGATGAAAAGTATGGGCAGTTGTGTAATCTGCAGTAGGAAGTTAAAAGTAATTAGAGATTTAACAAAATTTTCATTGATGTGAATATTAAGGAAGTCAGAAAAGCCTCAGGTTATTTCTTTTTGTATTTATTATTATTATTATTTTGCAACGGTTAATATGTGTCTTTAGGTTTCTGTCAGAAGGAAGACACTTACAAGGATCAGAAGGTAGTATTCCACCGGGGGAAATGTATTTTATACTCAGCAATAGAAATCCTACTTTGAGTTCTATGGAGAAAAAGGTTTACGTATTGATCCAACTGACCAGCTAGCGTGTATTTTTTGAAAGAAGTTGAAAAACCTAAATATGGAATTCAGCTTTTGACTGTAGTGGGTAAATGGCTGCCACTAGGAACAAGTTAATTTTTTTTAAGTGGATTCATTTAAATAGAAAACAACCCTCACAGAATCTCTTTATTCTACATGGAGAATTAGTCATTGTGTTTTGCCTTTTGATGTGCTGTGGCAAAAAGGATCCACACATAAATTCCTTTTAGCTTTGCTAATGTTCTGTCAACTCTGGGACCTGCAGATGTAACCTATAGAGATAGTGCCGGCTCTTATTGCCAAAGTCTAGTTCTCCCTAAAAGCACACATCATGTTTCTATCTTCTACTCTTGGGTATTTCCTTTCTAGAAATGGCACCCTAATGAATATTAGACTAAAGTAATGGCATGGCAGTTAAAAATATATTGTTTCTTTTCAGATCTTCCGCTACAGAGACAAAGAGAGTGTGTCAATTTTCCTCCTTTTATTCTCACTTAAAAATTAATATTAGCTGAATCCCTGATAATCAGCACTCAGTCAAATAAACAAATAAATCAACAGGGAAATTATTTGTAAGATAAATGTGATCTAAACTGTCACTACGAAAAGCCAAAGCAGAATTCATTTTATGCAGACCTCAAGCAACTCAATTTCTGAAGGATGGCTTTAATGGTAGCCTTAACTAAAATGTATATTTTAACAAGGCATATTTACAGCACATAATAAATGTTTAAATTAGATTAATTAGTATGCATCGTTGAGGCTTTCTTACTGTTTAGAATTATTTGCCCTGCTGAAGTAGTAAATCTAGATGAGCTGAGCACTCAAATGATTCTAATAACAACACTTGGCATTTGTACAGTGCATTATATTTTCTAAGTACTTTATAATTACAATATTAATTAGTTAAGTGACATGTGATCTTGTGAAGAGGTCTGCATCTTATCCCCTTTCACAAATGAGGAAACTTTAAATGCAAAGGACAGTAATTCACATTGCAAGTAAATCAGGTTAAGATTAAAAAACGTTTTGTATGACTTGTGAATGTCTGATGCTGCATTTTACTAAGAACAATTTATTTCGATGTCATGTTCTTTGGATCAAGAGGTAAAGGTTTCATCCCATATACAGATTTTCAGAAAGCTAGCAGAATAAAGAAAGGATAGAAAAGAGAGAGTTCTTTAGTTTCCATTGCATTCTGTCTCCTATACTAAACTTTCATTATATCCTTGAGGCTGAGTTGTTGAGCCTGGAACCTTGATGGTGAATTGGGTAGCCCCCTGGAGGACCCTTGGTCCCCTATCAGAGGAAGCGTCTGCTCTTTACTGAAGCATCTCTAGTGCTTCATGTCGGTGCAAAGGGGAACAATAACTTCAAAGGCTAATGAGGCTGGGAAATTCACTTAAGTGTCTTTGGTTTATAATCTCAATGCAAATTAAGTAGGGTTTCCAAAATATTATAGAATAATATGAGATTATTTTAAGCAAGCAACTTCAACAAGCATTAATTAATTATTTATGTTCTGTCTTCTAAGGGGAAACTCTAAAATTAATAGAACATGGCTTCTGTACTAAGAGACTTGGAGTTTAGTAGAAGGATATAAACATGTCAACAAATTAAAGCAATATGAAACAAATAGTTGTTAGGCACTTGTCACCCATCAGGCATGATTTTAAGGGATACAACAGTGAATAAAACAGGTAAAAACCCCTGCCTTCATCTAGCAGATATTCCAGTGAGTGAATAAAAAGTATTAAAGGTAGTGTGATAAAGAAGGGATAGAGTGTTTATAGATGAGGCATGCAAAAAGCAGTAGCCAGTATTTACCTATCTGCAGGATATTGATGAATTGCCATTTGAATTTAATATTGTTAAATGAGTCAATGTTTATTTGAAAGCTATAGAGAAGAACTTTAGGGCAGCAGGGGGATTGGAGGATGGAGGGTGGTTGAAGTGACAAAGGGTTAGGTGTGGAGAAAATATACGAAGCCCAGAAGGTTTGGTGGACAAAGACTTGGCCATATGAGAGTCTGGTAAACTGCAAGTAATTAGGCAAGGCTGTAACTTATGGTACATAGGCAGTTGGCTTCAAAGGTTAGTAGAAAAACTGTAGACCCACATAATCTGGAAAATTAAGGACACGTTAATTATGGCTGTATAGTATACTGGCAGAGAAGATAGCCAAGATGGAAGATGCTGGAAGCTGCTTGGCTTGGTGGTGAAGGAGGATGAAGACACTAGTACTAGGTGAGGTGAGAAGAGCTCCCATCTTTACCTGACTTCAAAAAGGAAGCCTTAATTAATGTGCTCAGATAGTAAAATAGAAAACCAAACAACAGCCACAGCAGCAAAAACCTTTCTAGTATTTTACCATTTATTTGATTCTTCCTCTTCTTTTCCCCTCCAATTACATGCATAGGGTGATCAACTGAGAATTACTGAAAGCAAAGCAAAGCCAACCAAAAACGCATGAAATTCACAGGCTAACGTCAAAAAAGATTCAAAATTAGGTAAATGGAATACCTTATACGAAATGGAATAAAATTCCAGGCTGTTTCACAAGTCTCCTTGTTTTACAGAGAAAACAATCAGGTTGTAGAAAGGTTGAGTGGGTCTCCAAGTCTTTACAGTATGGAGACCTCTTTAGTCAGGCTTAACTATTTCAAATATTCACTGTGTCCACTAACAGACTATTAGAAATGTAATAACCTCTGTTTGTTGTTGTTGTTGTCATTATGGCTACCATTATTGCTCCAGCAACTACTCCAGTAGTTCAGAAACCACTATTTACTTTTACTTATATATCTATCACCTAGTCCAAGTGAGTGTCACTTATTTGTTGAATGACTTGTAAACATATTTCAAAACTTCTCGACAAAAAAGTACTGATGCTGAAAAGTACTGAAACTGATGCTAAGGGGAGATTAGCACCCAAATGAGGTTTTCTCTCCTTATGTCTTACTTTTTGGAAGAACTGAGGGGGATTTATCAGAGAAGGAAAGCAAAACATTTTGGAGGAAATGAATTTTGAGGAGTGCTCACCTAAGCATTTGCTGTATCATTGTCCTCATGAGGAGGCAGACTGTTTTAGTGTTTATCATTCTCTTAATCTGTGAAGTATATTTGCTTGTGAAATTTTTCAAACTACAAACCCCCAACCTCCTGTCTATAAATATCACCAAAATCTATGTGTACATGATTTTTACTCAAGTATTTTTTTTCCTTCCCAAATATAATGAAAATAAGCAAAACAAGAACAAGAACATCATCATCATCAACAACAAGGACAAACAACAAAGGGATTGATGAGTTGTATCAAATAACACAATATTTTTCCTTCTTTATATACCTTTGAGTAAGAAACAATTTGTCTGGATCTCACTTTTCTCTCATGTAAAAAAGAAGGGTACCAACTATCATCACTATTTTAATAATGTTCTTAGAATACTAGGCAATGCAATTAGACATGAGGAAATCATAATGTGACAATGTTGAATAAGAAGAAAATATTATTTTCAGATATTATGTATCTGAAAGGCCAACCTATTTACCATAAAACTATTAGAAACTTTTAAGATAAAATATTAAGATTGCTCATTACAAAAGCAACACCAAAAGTTCATGGCTTTTCTATAAAAATAAAATGAAAAAACAAGAACCCATTTTTAATGGTAACATAAAAAGTAAGTGCACTATGGGCTGAATTATGTCCCCCCAAATTCACATATTGAAGCTCTAACCTCCAGTGTGATTGTACTTGGAGTAGAGAAGTAATAATGTTTGAGTGAGATAACAGTAAAGAGTGCGGCCCTGATCCCTTAGAATTCCTGTCTTTAAAGGAGAGCCATCCGAGAATTTGCTCTCTCTGCTCTTTGAGGACACAGCAAGAAAGTAGCCATCTGCTAGCCAGGAAGACACCTCTCACCAGAACCTGAACCTTACTGGAATCTTGATCTTGGACTTCCCAGCCTTCAGAACTGTAAAAAAGTAAGTTTCAGTTGGTTGTGTAACTCAGTTCCTGGTTTTTTCAGGGCAGCTCAGGCTGACGAATACAGATTTTGGTATTGAGAAGTGGAGGTGCTGCGGAGTCAAATACTTCAAAATGTGCAAGTAGCTTTGGAACTGTACAATAAGAAGAGGCTGAGACACATGCTATAAGAAGAGCCCACATTGGGGGCGCACTCCGGGGAGCTGCCGCTTTGGGCAGGGTTGCTTGGGCCGGGGAGGGCGCAGGGCTCCAGGGCTTGGGGCGGGCCCCCGCCTCTCTGGGCAAGCGCGCGTGGCTGGCGTTTCTAAGGTGAGGCTGCGCACACCCGACCCTTTCCGGGGGCAGAGGAAACACCTATGAACCCTTCGGCCTCCTTCCTGGCCTGACTCCAGAGCACAGGGTCAGAAGTTGAGATTTCCACTGTCGAGGAGCAATGGAAAAGGGCTGCAGCTGCTCATTGGAGAACTGAGAGATTGAGACAGAGAGCTCAATGATATGGTTGTAGTACATCAAAGACAACTCCTTTCATAGGAAGAGGATCGGCAGAGAGTGTTGACTTTGGAAGAACGTTACAGCAAAGTAGAAGGTCAGACATACATTCAGCAGCATCTGTCATGTACTTGTACACACCAACACATTAAAAGGGCTCACGGGAAAGATAGAGAAGGAGCATTTCAACACAATCCCTGCTACCCTGGAGTTTATTTTAATTGAAGATAAGAGAACTTCATGAACACTTACGAACGAACAGACAAACACAATGTGAATTAAAGTAGGGCAAGCAAAGTACTTAACTGTAGAAAGAGTGCTGGGACAGCTCCAGTCAACATGGAGTGTCAAGAGTGAACCTGAAGGAAATTAGTTTTGAGCTAGAATATGAATGAAGATGCCATAGAACTGGCCATTCCTCTTGAACTGACTCAAAGATTTTAAACTTTTGGTATTGAACTTGATCTCAAGTGCCTAAAACAGTCATCTTTTAAAATTATAGCAGTCTCAAAAATGGCTTACAAAAATTTCCTTTTGTACCATATTTTAACTCTCAGCCTTTTGGTGCTACCCTAAAGTCTGAATGTTCTATTGACACTGCATTAATACTAGAGTGTCCTAGAGGGGAAAATACTAGATCTGTTTAATAGAAAGATAATCATATATCCCCTTCTTTTTAACTTATTTTACACAAAGGATTCTGTAAATGTGACAACCTAAATATGAATAATTTTTCCATTTCTTTGATGACCATACCCACCCACATGTATATACACATAAATGCAGTATTTAGTACAATTGTACATTAGATGGAATATAATATCTTATATAAATATCTTTTATATAAACATATTAAAGAGTAAAGATAACATTATACACAAGCATACCTTGTTTTATTGCACTTTGCAGATATTATGTTTTTTTAGAAATTGAAGGTTTGTGGCAAGCCTGCACTGAGCAAGTCTGTCGGCACCATTTTTCCAGCAACGTTTGCTCACTTTGTGTCTCTGTGTCACATTTTGGTAAGTTTGTAATATTTCAAACTTTTTCATTATTATCATATTTGCTATGGTCATCTGTGATCAGTAATCTTTGATGTTACTACTATGACTCGCTGAAGGCTCAGATGATGGTTAGCATTTCTCAGCAATAAGGTATTTTTAAATTGAGGTATTTAAATACAATACAAAGGTATACACATTGTATTTGGGACGTAATGCTATTGCGTGCTTAATAGACTACAATATACTGTAAACATAACGTTTTTATGCACTTGGAAACCAAAATATTTGTGTGACTCACGTCATTGTGATATTCCTTTTATTGCAGTGGTTTGGAACTGAACATGCAATATCTCCGAGGTCTGCCTGTATAACCATCAGTATCTGGTTTTAAAATGAGCAAGACATTTGAATAGGCATTTCATGGAAAACTGAATGGCCAATAAATGCACAAAAAAGTAAAAAAAAAAATAGCCCACATTGCCTTTACCAGATTGTTAATAGAAATATGACATTAAAGGTCATTCTCGTGAGGTCTCAGATAGGTACAAGGAACATGTTACTGGAAACTGTAGGAAAGGTGATACTTGTCACAAAGTGGTAAAGACATTTTGGTGAGGATGTGGAGAAATTGGAACACTTGGGCACTGTTGGTGTGAATGTAAAATGGTGCAGCTGCTATGAAAAAGAGTATGGCTGTTCTCAAAAAATTAAAAATATATTTACCATAAGATCCAACAATTCCAATTCTAGACATCTACCCAGTAGAGTTGAAAGCAGGGTCTCAAAGATATATTTGCACACCCATGTTCATTGCAGCACTATTCACAATAGCCAAGAGGTGGAAGCAACCTAAGTGTCCAATGATGGATGAATGAATAAACATAATGTGGTATACAATGGAATATTGGTATACAATGGAATATTATTTAGCCATGAAAAGGAAGGAAATTCTGATCTATGCTGAAATATAGATGAAACTTGAGGACATTATACTAAGCTAAATAAGCCAGCCAAAATAAGACAAATACTGTGTGATGTCATATATGACGTACCTAGAATAGTCAAATTCATAGAGACAGAAAGTAGAATGATGGTTGCCAGAGACTGAGAAGAGGGAGGAATAAAGAATTATTTAATGAGTATAGAGTTTCAGCTTTGCAAGATGAAAAGAGTTATGGAGACTGAATGCACAACAATGTGAATATACTTACTACTGAGCTCTACACTTAAGAATGTATAAGACCTGGTGGTCCAGTGGTTAGGACTCTGTGCTTCCACTGCAGGGGGCATGGGTTCGATCTCTAGTCGGGAGAAATAAGATCCCAAAAACCTCGTGGTGTAGCCAAAAAAAAAAAAAAAAAATGTTTAAGACAGTAAATTTATGTTATGTGATTTTACCACAATTTAAAAATTGTTTAAAAAGTTAAATAAAAGCAAGTTGCAGAATAAGAGCCATTTGTATAACACCATTTATACAAATAGATGAATCACAATTTAAAAATTGAATTAGGGCAGAAGAACTAACTAAGGATAAGAGAGAAAAGGAAAAATTAATTCTGTGTTTTTTTTTTTACCTTTGTTGTATTTTGGAATTTTGTCCACAAGCATTTATTATCTTTACTTTGAAAAAAATATTTAGAAAGGTAGATTGATATAGCTAGGTAGACAGATAGGCACATGAATAGATGGATATATAGTTGGGATGGACCATATGAAATTGGTGATATTTGATCAGTTTTTTTGTTTTTTTTGTTTGTTTGTTTTGTTTTCGGTACGCGGGCCTCTCACTGTTGTGGCCTCTCCCATTGCGGAGCACAGGCTCCGGACGCGCAGGCTCAGTGGCCATGGCCCACGGGCGCAGCCGCTCCGCGGCACGTGGGACCCTCCTGGACAGGGGCATGAACCCGCGTCCCCTGCGGCAGGCGGACTCCCAACCACCGCGCCACCAGGGAAGCCCATTTGATCAGTTTTGATCCACAAAAATGGCAATCTCATACAATTCAATAATATACAGGGATCAGTAAAAGAAAACAAAAGTAGCTTAATTAATATTTATGATCCTTTCCAGTTTTAATTTTCTAAATCCCCAAAAAGATAGCTCTAAAAACGTATCAATTTAGTGTCAAAAAGTTAGAAGTCCACTGAGTTTTTGATATCATAACCCAAACTACTTCATTTGAAAATTTGCTTGCAAGTATTGGTGTTCGTGAAGCATTTTAGCTTATTGAATTTCGAAGGTTAGAATTTAGGCCTTACTGCATTGTTTATATATAATCCATTTATGGACTTAAATAATACAGACATATGTAGCATCTTAAAGAATATTTCTAGACAAGTCAACTTTGATTATCATAGAATGTTTTTCACATACTAATTATATCCAGAGAGAATATTTTAATGTCACAGAAGTAGAATTGCCCTTTTTGAATGCACATCAGTATAAAAGACACAGAACAGAAAAACCATGATCGTCAATGAGAAGAAGCTTATAGTGTTTGGTTCAAAAACCTTTCTTCACCTGTGATGAAGCTCACATTCCTTAGGCAGATAATGTATAGTAATAGTTGAAGCATATAATAAATATCCTTTCTTACTAATGTATTACATTTTATTAGCTATATCAATATTGCTATAATTTCCACCCATTAGCATCTCATTGCTGTAAAGTACATAAAAATATTTACATTAACACTGATCAAAATTGCAACAGTGTGTATTAAAATATGAATGACATATAATCAGAATTTTCTGTTTCTACTGCCTCCAGTTATTTCTGACCCCAGATATGAAGTTCAAGTTTATACTTAATAGCACAATTATGCAAATCTGTAATTCTAACACTGAATTACAGCTGGTAATGATCAATAATTATATTTATGTATGATGTGAAGTTAATACTACCACCATAGATTAATGTAAACAACAAAATTATTTCTGCAGTCAAGAGCTAACAAATCATCATAAACAGAGAACTAAAACAATCTCTTCAGAGCCTAATTCCTCCAGCAGAGTAAACAGATTTTTTATTCCCAATGAATGTAAAGCCCCCAATTAAAAAGAACACAGCTCTACCAAAAATAACATGATGGCTGAGTATTTCACTAAACTTTTTAATTCTTATTTCAGTCTTCAGAAAAGTGAAGATATCCTGAAGTATCTGATATGCCTTTTTTGAAGGACACTGGGAAAAAGTGAAAGACAGAAAAAAAAAACAGAAATTCTAGAAAAATACAGCCAGCCAATTTATAAAACAATTTGGAAAATATGTATACTTTTCTGTACATTACAGAGTTCAAGATCCTTCCATTAAAATAAAAAAGAAAAACCTTTGCAAATATATCAGAAAATTGTGTACAGCTGTTATGTCATTTGATCCTTTCTTTTTTTTTTTTTTTTTTGCGGTACACAGGCCTCTCACTGTTGTGGCCTCTCGCGTTGCGGAGCACAGGCTCCGGACGCACAAGCCCAGCAGCCATGGCTCACGGGCCCAGCCGCTCCGCGGCACGTGGGATCTTCCCGGACCGGGGCACGAACCCGTGTCCCCAGCATCGGCAGGCGGACTCTCAACCACTGCGCCACCAGGGAAGCCCCGATCCTTTCTTGAATTGATGCCATAGCTGAAGGAAACAAAAGCTTGAAATATGCCACATAAAATAAAGTTTAATTTTCAACAGTTAGGAATGCCTGAACTAGAGAAAAGACATAGGAATCTTGCTTTACACCTTTGCATTGCTTAGTGTTGTGTAAATAGTAGAGGTGAGCCAGACTGGAATACAATGGAAAGAACTGAAGAATAACAGGTGCAGCATTGTAAAATTATTATGCTCCTTGCTAAGACTAAAGTCAATGTCATATTTTTTATTTCACCAACTAGGTTAAAAGAGGAGGAATTTGCTATAGGAAGATAAGCATTTTACATCTGTTTTATTTAACATCATTCACTTATGTATGTTTTTAGCTAACATTCATGTGGGGCTTCCTGTGGGCCAGCCACTGTTCTAGGTAGTTTGTGTACGAGAACTTATTTATTTTCACAATTACTCTTTGAATTCGGTATTATTAATATCATCATTTTATAGATGAGAAAACCAAGACACAGACGGATCCAAGCTCGTATAGTTAAAAAGTGGAGGAGGTAGGATTTAAACCAGTTTCACCTGAAACTAAAATCATGTTCTTTGTTTCATATCACACTGCGTACTCAAAATTATCTGTATTATGCAGTGGAACTCTGTTAAAGTACAATTTTTGTCTTTGTAATTTAGCACAAGATAGAGTATTAAACATCACTCCAATTCAGGGTTTCTCATCTTTGGCATTACTGACATTTGGGGGTCAAGTGATTCTTTGTTTTGGAGACTGTCCTGTGCATTGTAGGATGTACAGCATCATCCCTGACTTCTTCTCATTAGACGCCAAAAGCACTTTCCCACCGACTTGTGACAACCAAAATAGTCTTTAAGGAGAAAAATCACTCCCCCATAGAGAACCACTGAATCTTAGCCAAATCCTAACTACTGCATATAGTAAAACACATTTTTCGATACATTCTTTTCAATAACCTAGAACACTTGTCCCATGGAAGTCGGATATTATCTTTATTCCCAATCTACCTAGGACACTTCACATCTTGATTCCATCAAGGATGAATTTGGGAAATGAAAACTGACAACAAGAATTAGTCATTTCCATGTAAACAGCTTCTCATGATGATGTCTTGAGATGGAAGACCTCCCTGTCTTTTATGGATTCTCATCTCTGACATAGCTTATTTTTCACTTGTGACTATATTGACAATTCACACAGACATCAGAAAGGAGGTAATTTCTACTCCTCCTTACCTACTGACACAACTACTTTATAAATCCAAAGATTGCTTCTGAGATAAGTTAAAACCTATATTGTGAATGTATTTCTTTTCTTAATTTAGATGAAGTTCTGGTTTCTTTTAAAGGTCATTTTAACAGAATAATCCCATTCACTTTCATGCTATAGAAACTTCTCTTGGGTAGTAAGGAATTATTGGCTGAGAGCCTGAGTCTTTGTGAACAATCCTAGTTGCCTTTTTAACAAAGAGGATAACGCAGAATGACTCTAAGCCTCCTTTCAGAGGTTCCTTGTGACATGGTGGTCTCCTCACACTGTGAATTTTCCCCCAGTGATCTGGGTTGATAGACTTACATTTCTTACCTGGTCCCTATAGGACATTTCAAGCAACTTAATCAAGGGTAAGCTTGTTCATTCTACCTTTTCAGTACAAAAATGTTTCAAAGAGTCTATTTCTTTTCTAACTTGAAAATACCTCTACATTTCTGCAAAGAAAGATTTGTTATTATTAATATCTTTATTCATATAAAGATTCCCATTTATCAGATAGCCAAAGTTTTTGAGACAAAGCTCTAACCTCAAATTTGCAAAATGGAACCCTGAGCCAGATTTTGCTCACAGGAGGGTGTGTGCCTGAGTGTGAGTGTATGTGTGTATGACTAAGGTTGTTGTTATTACATTATTTGCTAACATTTAAAACTTTGGGAAATTTCTTAGAAAAATATGGATTTTAGGGGTTTTTTTTGAAATAATTGGAGGATAAGAAAATAACAGATTTAGTTTTCCTATATGACAACCATCTGTCACAGATAAGCAGCTGTCCTTTTCACAGGGGACATGTAAGCCTCAACATTCTCTACTACCTTGCATCTTGCCAGTCTCACTCACTATGTGTCTTGCTAGTGTCTGTGGGAATTTGACTTTGTGACCTCTGCTCTAGTCCCTGGAAGGAACAAGACAGAACTTAGTTCTCAGAGGACATAGAACTCCAAGGATGTACCATTTCCAGAACTTAAGAATAAGGTGAAGGGCTTCCCTGGTGGCACAGTGGTTGAGAGTCCGCCTGCCGATGGAGGGGACAAGGGTTCGTGCCCCGGTCAGGGAAGATCCCACATGCCGCGGAGCGGCTGGGCCCGTGAGCCATGACCGCTGAGCCTGCGCGCCCGGAGCCTGTGCTCCGCAACGGGAGAGGCCACAACAGGGAGAGGACCGCGTACCGCAAAAAAAAAAAAAAAAAAAAAAAAAAAAAGAATAAGATGAAATATTGGGCTCAGAAAAATATCCAGAGACCAATGATCAAATCTGGGTTACAAATTATAATACTGCAACATTGTGATTTATAAGAAATATATATTTGGTCATTCAGATGTCCACATACATATTTCTCACATGAATTTTGTCTTCATCCATAGCTCCTGGCTCACTGCTCCCAAAACTCTTGGAATTTCCTGAGTGATAAGAGCAGTGGGAGCATCTTTTGTATAATATTTAGTCTCTGGTCCTCAGTTCCTGAAAATGATTCAGAGTCATAAAGACAAAGGGTTGTTATTCATAACAAGCCCCTAACCGCCACCACTAGGTTTATGTTAATGAGGTGACTTTTGGAAAGCACCTAAGGATGGGGGCTGGTTGTCAGGTGAACCAATCACAGGGGCGTAGAACTTTTAGTCCCACACCTTGAGTTCTGGGGAGGAGAGAAGGCGCTAGAGGTTCATTCAATCACCAATGGCTAATGATCTAATCAATCATACCTGTGTAATGAAGCCTCCATAAAAACTCAAGAGGAGAGGGTTCTGGGAGTTTCCCCGTTGGTGGAGGTGGTAGGAGAGTGGTGCGCCCAGAGAGGGCAAAGAAGCTCCTCACCCTTTCCCCATACCTTGACCTGTGCATCTCTTCCATCTGGCTGTTCCTGAGTTATATCCTGTAATAAACCAGTAATCTGGTAAGTAAACGGGTTTCCTGAGTTGTGTGAGCCACTCTAGCAAATTAACGGAACCTAAGGGTTGAGTGAGGTTTGTGGGAACCTCTAATTTACAGCCAGTTGGTCAAAAGTTCAGGTAACAACCTGAACTTGAGACTGGCATCTGAAGTGAGTGTGTGTGCTGGGGACGTGGCAGGGAAGTTGAGGGGTTGGGAGAGAGCAGTCTTGTGGGACTGAGCCCTCAACCTGTGGAATCTCTCCAGGTGGTTTCAGGATTGAATTAAATTTAGGGCTCTCAGCTGGTGTCAGAATTGCTTGTTGGTGTGGGAAACACCCCCGACTCCTATGGTGGAAATTGGGTTCCAGAACCCTATTAAATATAAAAATCGTTAAGTCTGACTTTATGTAGAATTACCATGCCATTACCCTAGAGTAGGCATTATATCCTCCCCTTTATGAGAAATAGGAATTAACTTAACAAGTGGGGCAGTATTGATGGTTAAATTGGCCCAGATGTGCAGAATGGAAGTTTGCAGAAGGGTCTAATTTTGTCTTTCCATTATTGAACACAAAAAAAGTGGGCTATTTTGATAAAAATATATTGTATTTCTAGACTTTGTATATTGAGCTTCATTTTGGCCAAAGAATTGTATAAAAATATAAATTGTTCTACGATTCTGTAGTACATATAGTAGACCATATTCTCTGAGCTCCATGAAAGGAGAAAATATTTAAGGATTTACTAACAGAAGAGAAGGCTATTAAAAATATCATTAACTTTACTTAGCTATACACCAGAATTTCACAGAAACTTAACAGTGGTTAAATAGTTTAATTTGGGATGGCAGACAATTAGAGGAAGCAGCTGATAGCTGGGAGACTGTAAATAGTCTGCAATGGGTATACATAGTTATGTGACAAAATGCTTTGAATAAAATATAAGGGCACTTGATTATAAATAAAAAGTGACAATTAAGGGAGAAAGAAACTATGAGTCAAGGAGAGAATCTCCAATGCCACAATCAATCTATTACATTTTTCTCAATAGAAAAGCAGAAACTACAGAAACCTCTATTGTCACGATTGCATCAGTCACTTCATGAGTCCCATTTTCAATGAAACTTTTGCAGAAATCCTAGTACATTATAGGAATATTTATTATAATTACATGGATACGCTACCCACTATTCAGGATCAGAAATATTTATACCATGGTATCTTGGTTGATGATCTGTGTGAAGCTCAGACTAGGCGTTGAACAATTGATGATAGGCCAAGCTTATTCTGCAATTAGCAAATCAGTTTGAGAACTAGAAGATTAAAATATGTGTAGAGGATAAAACCAAGCCTGTGCTATTCAAAGCAGAATGAGGACTTAGGTATTTGAGGACTTAAGTTTAAAAACTTCACCTATACCCAAATGAGGAAAGCTTGGTAGTTAGCCCCCAAGCCACAGGACACGTATACTTCAAGATTTTATACTTCATGGTATGTCAACCAATATCTATTACATTATATATATATTCTTAAATTATCTATTTAATCAATTCTTTATAGTTCAAGGTGTGCATTTTTGTCTTTGTTTATTCATCCTGTGGCCATTTTCAAGTACAGAATTAACTCTTTTTTTTTGAGGCGTTAAAGAAGAACCTCACTGGGTGAATCTGGGTGAATCTGACTGATATCTAAGGATTCCATTCTGGTGTATAGGCAGAGCAGACCAGGTCAGTGGCATCCCAGAGAAGGAGGTAGACAATAAATAGGACAGAGTTACAGGGCCTGGGTGAGGCAGAGACAGTAGTAGTGCAAAGACTGGATATCTTTACCATGGCTGCAGACCATGAAAATAGGGAGAAAGTGTTCCTCAAGTTGTGTTTTAATAGTAGATATTTGAAAAAAGCCAGAACTAAGTTAGATGGTTCAAAACCCAAGTCATCAATCTGGGGGTCTACTGGGAGAGAAGAAGATGAGATACTATGTCAACTCTCTATTCCTCATAACAAGCCAACCTTAGATTCTTTGGTTTAACACAGCAACGGTTTACTATCTATCATGAGTTTGGGAAATTCCTTTGCTGATTTTTGCCTCTTGGTTTCTCAGGTGATTTACATTTCACTGGAGAATCTGCTGGGCTAGAATGTCCAAGATGGCAGATGGTGTAGACTGTTGGCTGGGGAGCCTCAGTTCTTCATGGGCTGTTACCCTACAGGAGTCTAGATTGGCTCCTCACACACGCCAGTCTCAGGGCAACATCACACAACTTGTACACAGCTTATTCAACTTCAATTCTGTCATATGTTATTCATTATAAAGCAAATCAAAAAACTAGCCCAAATTCAGTGGGTAGGGAAATAGACTTCCTCTCCCTTTTTTTTTTTTTTTTTGGCCACACTGTGTGGCTTGTGGGATTTTAGTTCCCTGATCAGGGATCGAACCTGAGCTCTTGGCAGTGAGAGCGTGGAGTCCTAACCACTGGACCACCAGAGAATTTCCCCAGACTCCCTCTCTTTATGGGAGGAATTGAAAAGAATCTGTGAATGTATAACAGCAACGACATTGAATCAATACTGGGTGTTCAAACCAGGGACCTAAGAGCATTTTATCAGAGTTAGAGAATAGGAAAGTTTGGAGTAATTTTCAAGGCAAAATGTGGTTGCCCACAGGAAGGGTAAATGTTTGAAATGTTATTCCTGTGAATGTTTTGGATATATTTAAATATGTCTGTGGGGTGTACACAGCTACAGAATGAGGCCTAAATAGGGACTTTTCGGTGGTAGCATGATTTCATATATGTAACAGAAATATACATACATAAATAGTTGGAACAATTACTTCTTTATTTCTTTCACTATTACAAGCTTTTAAGTGCTCTGGTTACAAAATAACTCTGAACTCACACTGGACTTTGTGTCCTAAATCTATATGAACCGGGGCTGTTTCCTACCAAATAATATTACATACTTTTCATTGAAAAGCAAACTCAGAACGATTGTTCTCTCAGGAGCAGAAGACACTTATGCATGGATCTCAGAACTCTAGGGAAATTTTTTTCTTATATCTCGGAGTCAGTTTTATCTTGGATTATATCTAGTTATATCTTGATTTTTGTTTTCTAATTGCTGATCAAGAGGGCAGAAAGCAGAGGATCCAGTATTGTTCTGGTGGTGCTTTCAAGAAGAGAATCATAGTTCTAAGCCTTTCTTTTTTTGTGGCCTCTCCCGTTGCGGAGCACAGGCTCTGGACGCACAGGCTCAGCGGCCATGGCTCATGGGCCCAGCCGCTCCGCGGCATGTGGGATCCTCCCGGACCGGGGCACGATCCCGCGTTCCCTGCATCGGCAGGCAGACTCTCAACCACTGTGCCACCAGGGAAGCCCAGCCTTTATTTTAAGTGAGTCTTAAACACGGATTTATATAACCATATGAATTAAGGAATGGCTGGTTTGGTTTGGTATTTTGTATTGTCCACAACTGATTAGGTTTATCTTTATGTTATCATTAGATTACAATACAATGATCATGCATCAGGCATAACTCAGAACCCTGAATACATTTAATGAATGGAAGTGATTATCCGAATTCACTCTTCAAATGTCTAGTGTATTCATAAGATAATTTAGATATTTTACCCAATGAGATCTTGACTTATTTTAATCTTCATTTGACTTCTTAATTATGGCAGATAATAGATCTAAATTACCTTCTTTAAATTAGATCAGAAAGATAAGACTAAATTGCACTTCTGACCAAAGTATCATTTTTCACTTACTGAAGAACAGCGTGAACAATGCCTACACTTCCACTCATGTTAAATTCTAAGGTTTCCTCCACTGTGCAAAAGTGAGCTTTATTTCTCTTTTGTATTTTTTTATAACAGCAAGTACACATCACTTCCTATATTTAATATGTACTTGCATAAGATTTAGGTTTAGTTGCATATTACACCGCTTCTAAATAATTGTGGGCTAGATAGTTAATTTTTGTCTAGTGTTTAAAATTCCCTGAGGTAGGCAGAACAGGGCTGGTCTGGCTGCTCCAAAGCTACTCGGGTATCGTGTTCCTTTTAGATCATCCCTCTCTCACTCCTAATGTGTGCCCATGGAATCCAAGGTAGCTAGTGGAACTCCAGTTGTCATATGTATGTTCTAGAAAACAGGATAAGGGAAGAAGAGATGAGGGATGACTCCCCTCTCTTCAAGTATATAATACTTAATTTTCATTTTACTGACTCAATCTCAGTCACATAGCTGCATCTGCAAAGGAAGTTGGGAAATGTAGTCTTTTAGCTGAGTGCATGGCAGTCCATCAAAAATTGGGATTCTGTTGGTAAAAAAGAGGCGAGGAATGGATATTGAGAGGCAATTATCAGTCTTTGCCACAGTACATTGTAAGAATTAATTGAACTGAAAAGAAATGATTATGTAGAGATTTTTGATGTGTGCTTTGAGACTCACTACTTGGCAAGGTGTTTGAAATCACCTAATGCCTCATTATTTGGTACTTTGTGTCATTTAAAATTAAACCTGAATTTCAATTACCAGAAGATGCTGTAAGCTCTTAAAGTATGAATTTATTTATCTTCAGTTTCTGCGCTGACTGCAACAGCTGCATCTTACCAGTGAACCCCATCTGATAGAAACACGTGTCTGATTTCTATTTTAGTCCTGGCATAGTAACTGTGAAAGACTTTGGTTGGCACTTAGTTATATTGCTAATATGTCACCTACTATTATTGCTACTGAATCAGCTTTTCTGTCACATCTCTTATCATGTAGCATATCTGTAATTCCCATAAGTAAGCTAGAATTATATCCTTTTCCAAAAATTTACACCTTAATTCTATGCCTAAGTATATATACCCCTACTGACTTGTGCATTTCACATTTTGTTTTCTATTTTCACTTAAATTCTAATACCATTATTTAAAAATTGTCAAACAATCAAGGCTGAAAAGAAGGAAATCCACTAGAAAATTATACAGTTGGCAGTACTGTGTAAAAAATGGTAAAATTTTATATATTTATTACTTTAAAAAAATGAGATTTTTATTTTTGTTTGCTTTCTTTTGGTTCCTTAGAACATTAAATCCTACAATTTTTACCTGACTCAAAAATTTGTTCTTTGCTGCTATTAGTTAAAGCATTGTCAATATCCAGAAATCAGAATTTGGGGAGGTTTAAACATTTCCTTACCAAAATGTTTTTCACAGGTCCTTGTGTTTGTTTATTACAGAACTTCCTAAGGCTATTTAATAATTATGATCATTTCATTTTTTATGTTTTTGAGTCATATTTCAGGTAGACAATCCCAATGGGCCAAATCCAACTTTCCTAGTTGATTCTTATTTAATTTCTATTTTCCATCCACCATATTGACCTGGGACTGTATTCTCCTCCTACAGTATCCATTTTTTTATTAATGTAAACTTTTAGTAAAGCATAAACTACATGCAGAAAAGTAAAGTATCCTAAACGTATATCATGAATTTGTGCAAAGTGAACATACCTATTTGTAACCAGCCCCAAGATTAAGAATTAGAACTTTACTAGACCCCAGATTTGACTTGTATCTTTTTCTAGTCACTATTCTCCCTCTTGACTTATAGCACTGAATATTTGGAGTTACCTATTTTTGATCTTTATATAAATGTAATTATGCAGAACATAGAGTTTTGTGCCTGCCTTCTCTCATTTAGAAATTCATAGATTTTTTAAGATTCTCATTTTTAGATTCATAGATTTGTGTGTGTGTGTGTGTGTGTGTGTGTGTGTGTGGTGTAGTTCATTCATTTTCACTGCTGATTAACTTTCAGTTGTCTTTGCCTTATGAACAATCTTCTTATGATGTGCTTGGTATAGTTTCTTTGTAATTATTCTGCGTGGGATTCATAGCACTTCTCAAATCAATGGGTCAACGTCTTTTATAAGTTTTGGAACATTTGCAACCAGTATCTCTTCAAATATTCTTTACCTCCCATTCTCTCTCTCTCTCTCTCTCTCTCTCTCTCTCTTCCTTCCCTTCTTCTAGGAGTCCAGTTACATACATATTAGACTGTTTTCACTTGTCCCACATTTTTTATGCTTTTCGTTGTCTTTAATGTATCTTTCCTTCCCCCTGCCTTTGTTCATCATTTCGATATAGTCTGCTGACCTGGACATATTCTATTCTGTTGAACAGTTTTCTGCTATGTCTAACATGCTGTTGATACCATTTAATAGGTCCCTAATTTCAGATATTTTATTTTTCAGTTCTAGAATTTCCATTTGATTCTCTTTAAAGGTTTAATTCAGTGTTAAAATTTTCCCTCTTTTATCTTCATTTCCCTCATTCTCATGAATATATTTATCATAATTATTTTAGAACCTGTCCCTTAACTCTAACAATTAGATGATCTATGGACCTGAGTGGGTTTTTTTCTCCTTGTTGGTTTTCACGCACAGAGTTTTGTCTTTAGTGTGCCAAATAATTTTTGATTAAATGTCAAATATCATATATAAAAGCTGTGGGGGCTGCAGCTGATGTTATCTTTCTTTAGAGCGGGTTGACTCTTTTCTTTGGTAGACAAAAGTAGTGAAAGCTGATCACCTGAGCGAAGCAAGGACGTGTTGCTTTGATGCTGCATTGTAACTCTGATATGGCTTGGCCTATCACTGGTTCATCCTGAGTTTCCAGTTGAGTGGATAGAGAAGACTTTGTGGCCCCATTCTCTTGGCAGATCTCATATTCTTTTATTCTGTGAGGTTGATAAAATCCTCAAACTACTTTTCAGAGATTTTATGCTTTAGCTTTTAGCCTCCTACTCCGTACAGCCCCAGAATCTGGTCATTCTTTTGAAGTAAAACCCAGCCATATACTTAAGCCTCCCTTCCAAATCTTTATCAGAAGCTCTTTTGGTTTTTCTGTTTCCTAGAAGTAACTCTCTATTAGTCCAAAACCCTAATTCTCAGTCTCCTGTTGAAGCCTAGAATGGGCAAAGGCTCCGTGGTAAAAGCAGCTGCAAAAGTCAGCTCACTCACTCAAGATTCTCTTCTCCCTGAAGTTTTAGACCCTCCAGTTCTTGGTGCCTCAGCAGCTCTCCAGTGTCTTCAAACAAATGATTTGTGTGTTTTATCACTTTCTCCCAATTGTTCTCCGTGAGAACTTTGGACTGCTAGAAGCCACTGAATTCCACCTGATAGGATCTGGTTTTTACTAACTGATTTATTCACTTTACTTTAAATACTGTATTATACAGATAACTTGGAAATTTACCTCTCTACTTTTGTAGTTTGTTATTGATAAGCTTTAACTATCAAAGGTCTTAATGTGTCCTTATAGTATATATAGAGATGTATATCACTTTGTGAAATAAAACATATTAGAAAAAGATTGTCATAAAATATGTAATCCTAATAAAATGCATTTAAAATTCTTAAACTTTATTAAATCAATATATTCTATGAAATCTTTAAAATTAACATTTCAATGTATAAAATATATATGTATTAAGAAAAAATTTTCAAAATCTTAGAAAAGTTTATCTGGCAGAATTGGGAGAGAGGGGAATAGGGAATATGTTGTGTGCTTTTTTCTCCTAATTTCTAATGTTATTTTATTTTTTAAATTTTTATCTGATTTACATTATATACTTGAATAATAAAGTAGATTTTTTAGAAATTATGATAGATCTTACATTTTCTAATTTCTATCTATAGCTTTATTTCTTTGAGAAATCTCATGTATGCCTAATTCAACCACCAGTTATATAGGGATGGTTTCCAGCCCAGACAACACTGTTGGGCTCAAGACCTGTTCATAGAAAAGTCACCAAGTTATTGTGACTTAAATGTCATATGGGTACTTCAGACTCAGCTTGCTGAAAGGATTTCTACCCCATGACCCTCACTGCATCTGACATGCAGTAAGCACATACTATGTATTAACTGATTAAATGACATCCCCTCCTCTGCTCCAATTCAGAACCTTCTCCTTGCCAGCTGGTGGAGAATTCCTCAGGTTACGTTTCCTATACTCTCATAATATCCTGTGCATAACTCTATCATAGCACTTATTATAGTATATTATACTATGGTAGACATTTGTCTGTCTCTTGTCTCTGAACATGAATTCCTTGAAACTACTATTACAGAGACAGTGTTTAACAAATATTTGAAGAAATGAAACTCTTGGAATATTTAACTGAAATTTTTAGGTTTAAAATTAAGATTTGCAAACTAAAGTATACAGATTTGGAGACATTTAATGAGAACTTTCAAAAGGACATTAAACATACATATGTTTTGAATTCCTGCTAATTTTTTAACCAAAGTTCTTCAACAGATATTCATGGATAAGTGCCAGGCACGGTCTTAAAAAAAAGTGGTGATACATCAGTCAGCAAAACAGAAAATGACTGGTGCCTTCTGAAACTTGTAGTCTAGTGATAAGAGAAAACAGAAATTAAAAATAAATATAATAAATTTGTAAATTATATAACGAATTATAAGTAGAAAAGTGCTATAGATGTAAAGAAAAATTAGAGCAGGTTGAGAGCGTCAAGAGTTTTGGGGGAAGAAGATTTGAGCAAAGACTTGGAAGAAAAGTGTTTGTTTAATGAATATCTGCAGGAAGAATGGTCTGGATAAAGAAAATAACTAGAGCAATGGACCCAAGCAGTTCCGTGGAGCTGGAGTGGCGTCAGCAAGAAAGAGGGAGAGTAATGTAAAATGGGATGAGAGGAAGCAAGCCCCAGTTCCTGTTGGTAATTTTAGGCTGTTGTAAGGATCTTGGCTTTTACTCTAACTGAAATGGAGAGTCATTGCTGAGTTTTAACAGTGATAGGACATGATCATAACTACATTTTATAGAATTGCTCTGTTTTGCTGCACTATGAGTAAATTGTAGGGGAGAAGGGTATATGCTGGGAGATCTGCCATGGTGATAAGAGAAAAAGGTGGTTTTGACTAGGATGGTAGCAGAGAGGTGAGAGGTGAGAGGTGGTTAGATCCTAGGTATTTGAAGGTGGAGCTGATGAGATTTGCAGATGGATTAAACATGGTTTTTGGCCTAAAGGATAGTGTTGTCATCAACTAGGGTCTAAAGGCTGTAGGTAGAACAGATTTGGGGAGAGAAGATCAGATTTGGACATATATTGGATTTGTGTATTAGACATGTACATGGCTTATGTCAGGTCATCAATTCAGGAGAGAGATTTAACTTAGAAATATACATTTGCAAGTGTAAGCATATAGACACTATTTAAAGCCATGGAACAATGTGAGATCACCAAGGAATGGGGCATAGATTGAAAAGAGGAGATCAAAGAATGAGTTCTGGGAATCATTCAAATTAAGAGGCCTAGGAGAAGAGGAAGAACCAGTAAAGGAGACAGAAGGAGGCACGAGGAGAAAAATAATGAGACTGTGGCCTGGAAATCAGGCGAAGGAAATGTCTCAAGGAAGAAAGAGTAATCAACTCTGGATTGCTGATAAGCCAAGTAGGACAGGGACTTGGAATTGACCAGTGGGTGTACTATTATGGAGCTGTGATCAAAGAGAGGAATTTGGCAGTGGTGGTAGTGGTGGTCCAGACTAGTGTGACATTAATAAAGTATAGGAGGAGAGGAGTTAGACATAGAAAAGTCTGCTGAGGAGTTTTGCTGAAAAGGGAACAAAAAGATGAAAAAAAAGTCTTAAGATGTGAGAAATAATATTATCATAATCAGCATATTATTCCCCATATGCCAATGGAAGGTCTAGCAAAGAGTGTTATAGGATTAACTGAGGGGCAGAATTTCTGGTGCTATGCCTTTGAGTAGGGATGAAAGATGGGAACTTGTATGAAATTCAGACTTTCACTGAGAAAACAGCTTGGGAATTGAATGAATGACATCAGGCAGGAAGGCAGAGCATGCAAGTATATGTACTGGGGAATGTGAAGGGTAGATTCTTTGGAGTTTCTTCTCTGCTTCAGTTTTTTTTTCAGTGAAGGAAAAAAAATGTCATCAGCTGAGTCAAGACAGGGAAGAGGATGTGGAGGTCTGAAGAGTGAGAAGATGTGAAATACTTGTCTAGGAGAATAGACATGTGAATGGACTAGAGACATATTTAATGATTATATGACATCATTAAGGCTGTAGGCTATGAACAGCAATATAAAGTGAGACCAGTCAGCATGATGGGGTGTTTTTCTCTAGTCAGATTCAGCTGTACGTATGTGGGAGCAGAGGAGGAAGAAATCTAGTTTTAACCAGAATCAAGAGAGCGGCAAAGGAATTAAAGGTATATGCAAGAAAATAATTATAATGCCTGACCATGGAGGCTTTTTCTTTTAAATTTCAAGTTAAAAAAAATCAAACAGACTTCTTATTTTTGTAAACCAAGATAATATTCTCTGGAAATGGAATGATGAAAATAATGTGTTCATTCATGATAATGTACCAAATAAAAATCTAACTTGAAAATTTAAGTTCAAATGTATTTATGAAGTTTCTTCATCTCTTTTTTAGAACTTCAATGAGATATCACCATTGACATTTCAGCATTTGATTATTCTGCGTGTATTCTCTGAATGGAAGAATTATTGACTACCAAGGTAAGTAAAGTAATGAAATTTAAAAACAAAGTCTGTGACTGTCCAGTCATTTAAAGTATCTCTTCTGGATAAGATAATATTTAAGGAAACTACTGGAATAGGAGAGAATAAAAAATAACACATTGAAGAGCACTGAATTCACTTCTAAATCTCATTTTCAGAATGGTTATTAACTATATACATATATATCTGTTATTTAGCTTATGATTGAAATTACACTGAAAATCTAGAAAAAAATGAAAACTGCATATCTGATGAAGTACTACATCACTCAGATAAGTACAAAATAGTTTTTCAGTGATCCTGGTCCTAGGAGAGGTAACACAAATGAATGTGTATATTCCTTTTGCAAATATACATTTTGTTGTCCATGAGGTATGGCCCATTATTTGAAGCAAAACATTCAATTTTTCTTTATTACATGTTACCTAATTGCTCCTTTCCCAAATGATTGGTTAGAAATTCTTTTCTATTTAAAGTAGCATACTTTGGGCACTAAACGAAGTCGATTTCAAAATAATTCTGTTGAATTGTCTCTTAATCTGACATATACGAACATATTCATATTGTTGAAAAATGTTGCACGTGTGTGTGTACTTACACACAAACTCGTGGGTGGAGGTCTCTACCTTTTATAAGCTTCTCAAAGGGATATTTGATCCCCAATAAGAGTAGTGATAACTGATACATGATACACAATAAAGGGGACACATTTATTCCTATGCTCTAAAGAGGAGTAATTCTAGCTCATCCTTATATCCATTACACAGAGTAAAAATTTGTAGTAGTAGTTCTCTTTTGCATGTAATGAAACTGGGTTACAAAAGGGACAGGTAGATGTACCCAAATCACCCAAAAGGCAACAGTGTCAAACACAAAAGCCACATCTAAAAAATTCCCTTTCCAGTGGACTAACCAGGAGCATGCAGTTTTTCAGCTGTGAGCAATTGGCTACTGATAACCTTGTTCATTAACAAATCAAGCAGCTGTTCAGATCTGCAGAAAAGCCCCCATGTTGTCCTTAAATACTCCAGTACAAAGTCAGTGTAAACCAATTAAGTTACACGATGGGAAAAGCATCAGATGTGTAACTGATGATTCACTTAACCTCATCCCACTCTTCTTTTAGCTTTCAATAATCATCAACCTCCAGAAAATGATAAGCTTTTACATCAAACATGAATAAATATTCCAGGGTGAATTCTACTGTTTAAAGAGAAACACACATTTTAGGAACTTTTAATTTTTTTTCTGTGTGGCTACCTAAACTTTAATCATTTTTTTTACTCTTAAAAAATACTTTAAAATAGTAACTGGAAGTAATATATGGCCCAAAAGATTTTACTATTATGTTAGGAAATGCTGTTTGCACTTAAAAAAATTGTCCAATTATCAACGGAAAAAATGGTGAAGATATCACTTTTCAGATTATAATATTGTAAATGAACCAAACTATCAAGATGTACTTAGTTCATGTAAGATTTGTAAAAAGAAATCTAAATTAGGATTTAAGGGAGTGTGGCAAATTTAACACATAAAATTATACATATTATTTACATTTTTCACATAAATGGAATAAAGCATATGGTCCACTGTTAGTTAACAGTTACT
Source organism: Leucopleurus acutus (assembly GCF_964270905.1). Taxonomy (NCBI): domain Eukaryota; kingdom Metazoa; phylum Chordata; class Mammalia; order Artiodactyla; family Delphinidae; genus Leucopleurus; species Leucopleurus acutus. The sequence goes on from NC_139145.1 coordinate 101,927,420, forward strand.
AACCTTTTTTAGTTAACAGTTACTAACCTTTGTAACTGTTAGTATTTTAGAAATAATTCAGTTCAAAACTCATTATGCAAGAGTTGAAATGATTTTACCCATATCTTTATAATTGCTTACTTATTTGGTAGTATCAAAATTGTGGCCAGTATTAATCTTAAAATCACAGAAATTTTGGAACTTCAAAGGACTCGCAAGGTCCTTGGATCCAACTTCTTTATTTTACTTCCTCAATAAAAACTCATTAGGAAAATAATCCTATTTTTCACATTCATTTCTCAAAGAAACACAGATTTCTATGCTCTGTCACCCAGCCCCACTCTCTCAATGAAAGGAATGACCTTGAATTGAACTGTAGGAAGTAAATGGAATAAAAGTTTACTGAAAAAGTTTAGTAAGGATACAGAAGATTGATGCGTATATTTGTGTTGGACACCCTTCCTTGTGCTGCATATTCAAAGTGATAGGATCATGTTATTTATTATATTTTCAGATCATTTGCAATGTTAATTTATATGAGTTTGATATCGCTTTTGTCTCTTAGTTGTGTGTTATTCTGAGAAATCCCTGGGGAAGCAAAGGATTTATATGCTTTGTGTACACGTTCTGCAGACTAAGCACTCTGGCATAATTATTTTTGGCACTCACTAACTGATTAAAACATCCAATTTAACTCATGATCAGTAGGATTAAACCTTTTTAATATACCTCAAAAGTAAATTATCATTTACTACTCAAACATCCCTTTCTGCACATGTCCCCAATAAAGCCATTATTTTTCCGTTAATGTACCTTTTAATGAGGATTCCCTTTTATTTCTTCCTTTGGGCAAAACTGCCTTACCCTTTACAGAGAGGTAGGAACAAAGATGAGATGGAGGCTGACTAGATAAGTACATGGGTTTCTAATGTCATACCAATTACAAGTCTTTATTTTTGTTGTATTCCATAAGGAATTTGCTGTTCAAGAAAACATGTCCCTGATTTGAGTTTATTTGATGTATAGACAAATGGGAACAGTTAGAAGAAAATAATATTTGAAAAAAATCCTTTACCTGACTCGGGGAAAAAAACTGTCATCTTTTATTTAATTTTCAAGTAGTTATTTTTAAAAACTTAAGTGTTACATTTCAGTTTTGCAGTGAAACCCACTTAGCAGAATGCCCAAAACACTTTTCAATATTAGAATGATTTGAAGGGAAAAAATGTTCCCAAGAATTAAAAAAGCATAATATAATCCTAAATTAGAATAATTGTAATTGGCAAGTCCTCTAACCTGCTGAAGACCCTTGCAGTGGTTTATCACTGTATTGAGAGAGGAGGAAAATAAAATGTAATAGATAACATGCATTGGTTAAGCTAGGGCCTCGTGGAGCTTTGAAACAGTCACAGGTGTAAGCACCTCCCTCACATGCTGAGGGAGGTACGGGGGAACTCAGATTAGTAGAATCCTCCTGTGTGGATGCTAGAGCGTTACTGTGTACAAATGTCTTGATTACTGCCGTCTTGATTACTGCCTTTTATGCATAGGATTAACATCAAATGAAACAAGAATTATGGAGTAAGGCTTTAGATAGAAAATAGGTCAAGTCAATGCAATAAATATCCTGTCAGGATTTTGATCCAGATTTACAAATACTTCACCAGATTGCTAATAAGCCTGTAGCCCCGCATGTAAATATTTGAACAGTATGAAAAATGCTTCTGAGTTAAACAAGACTACCATGCCCCAAATAGGTTGAACTACTGAAATGTTGTCATAAGCCAGGCAGAAGGGACACTTTTCTGGAATACGTGGTAGACAGACCCAAAACACTGCCAAAACTTTTCCCCTAAATTGTCAGGAAATCAAAATCTCAAAATGGTCTAAATCTAGCCATTGGTTACACAAATTCTAAGAGCTTGAAGAAGCAAGCTTACAAAAACTTTGCATAGATATCTGATTCTTGGATCTATAATAAGTGTTGGAGTCTTCTGGAAATACCAAGGAAAAAATTGGTCACGCCTAAAAATATCTTTAAAATGACCATATCCATAGGGTGGTCTCCACTCCAAGATATATTGTAGACATGGGAATATCTTAAGGATCCACTAATAAATGTGATTTTTTTTTATTAGGTGTGTTTGTGCCAGCACTCTAGACCTTAGGGGCCACACATTAGCATAAGTTCAGTGAGCATACATTTTCTCCATCTCCCCATTCCACATAAAATTAGAGAATAATTTACTGTTGAGGTATAAGATATGAATCCCTTTGTTAGTGTATTAGTTTCAACAGTTATTAAAACTTGTGTAAGACCTATCACATTTCCATTGTACCGTTGAACGTAATATATGGCCTTTCTTCATTTTTTTTCCCTTTAACTTTTTGGCCAAATAAGAGACTAAAGGCTTCAAGTAAAACATTTTTTTAAAAAGTGAAAACGATAGTAAAAAATATTCTATTTTCTTTCTTCTGGTTCTACCAGCTATTCTACCAAATATCTAATATATTTACTTGATGCTAATTGATGAAATAATAATGGGCATCCTTTCCAAACAAGAAGTAAGTTCAATTACTGATTATACCATCTGTAAAAAGGCAGTATTCTATCACTTTCCAAGAGTGTGATTTGTTTTTAACTAAGAATGAAAACTTAACTTTGAAAATGGGAGGGGTAAGTTTGTTGTGCTTAAACTTTCATAAATTGGCAACTTTTGGCACAGGTGCCAAAGATAGAACAAGAATAAATGTCTCAAGCCTTGGTTATTAGAGTTTGATCATAAGCGTTGTGGTGTAGAATTCATGGATTATTCATGTGTAATTACAGATAGCTATTGTGCTCCTTTAAATCATCCCTATGGCCCATTATGGTCCATAACAACTGAAATAGCAATTGTCATAGTAAGGTTTGGGCTCTGTCACAGAGTGTGGACTATAATCAATAATGATGAATGGTAAAATTTTACATCAAGCAGTCTAAAGTCTGGTTGGCTCCCTCCATAAATCTGTACAAACACCAAGCAGAGCAGCTGCAGGGTCTGGAAATTTAAAAGCCAACACTCGCCTTACCCCCTACACGCATTTACCTCTGTAAAAGTTAAAAAAAAAATAGGGAGGAAAGAAAAAAAGGAAATGCTCAATATATCAATTCTAATAATCCACACGCTGTTTGAAGAATTTCCCTCTATTTAAATGGGAGTGAACCCTAGGTTGTTTTCAAGGTCAATTTCAGGTGAAAAGGGGGTCATCTAGAGGTCACTCAGGCTCCCATGCAGGTCAATAACGCCTCTTCACTTCCACAGCAGACAAGCCGCTCACACCCAATCAATCCACCAACGCTGCTGCTGCACCCAGCGTAATGAACAGTGAATAAATGTAGCCTATCATCACAAAACATGCTTTTTAAGTACCTTTCCTTTTCATGTAAAACCTCTCGCTGTCAAATTCTACATTCACTCATCCAGCAGTGAGTAGCAAAAGTGAGAAATCAGACTCTCATTGGGGTTGGTAAAAGGTCACAGCTGACAGACAAGGAGGTTAAACTGCCGAGTTAAAATACTGTTCATTACCCACTGCAGCTTTTTGCTAACTACACTTCTTTGTGTTAGAGTCAAGCAGTACATCAATATGCCCCTCCTCCTAATTTATTAGCAATTGTTGAATTGTATGGGGTGGGCGCTAAAAGGGAAATTGATGTCTTATAGGTGCATATATATGTATAAATTCTTTTGCTTTTGCAAACTTCGAATTCCTTATCTATTTTCATACTCAATACCCTATCCAGCATTGTGTCTACTTGAGCTGCACCCTAGTTTTTAGGGAAACATGATTCCTAAGATCAGAAGAGACTGAGTAATCTGAATTCTAAAGGCACAGGATCAGTTGTTCGGAGACTTTTATAATTCACATTTTTTTTCTAAAAAGAATTGTATATAAGGCATTTTGATTTTTTCAATCAAAATTTTGATATGGGAAACTATAATTTACACCAAAACAAGCAAAAAAATGCATGTTAAATATACATAATGTTTCAAATTGCAATTTATTAAAAATTGCAAGATAGTCTTTTGCTGACAAGGTTAGCACCTATCAAACACATAATGGAGTTCAGAATATAATCTGTTATTTTTTCAGGGAAGTGTGTAATACCTGCATTTTTTTTCATTAATTCTGATATAGTCAAAGGAGCCTTTAACAACAGTGAGTAATCGCAGGAGTGTAAGTGGAAATAGTACTTTTTCTGAATTCAGTTGACTAAATGAAATGGTTTGGTGTGAAATCTGATGGATTAGAATAATTTTCCAAAAATGAAATTTCATTCTTTGATTAATTAGTACGTAGGTGGAATTCCCTTTATTGAAATGCAGAGGCTTCGTATTTAAAGATCCCAGTATGAAAACAAGTCAGAGAGTATTCCAATACAAAAATCACAAATCATGAATAAAATAAAGGTTTACTTACATGCTCTCTACAACAATAATTTGACTCAACAAAATTACCATTATCTATTTACATCTTCAAAAAATGCATTCTAAGATTTATTCTGGAAAAAAATATATCTTTTTTTTACCCCCTCCTGTACGCCTTCTCTCTCAGTGGGACTGAAAATAAAATGTTATGACTTAAATCACAAGAGGCTAACATCATTTTTAGCAACAAGGGCCGCATAATTTCAAGACTATGAGTGAGTCGCTGACTTTAACTAAAATGTTTCAGTTCTCTGCGTATATAGGTACATAAATAATTCAGAATTAATCCCTGCAGAGGGGACAATGGGAATCGTAAATTATCCATGTGCTGTCCTCAACATTAGAGGCAATGAACCTATAGTAACAAACTATGAGTGTTACTCATTACATACATTTCACAGACACCTTAACCTTTTGAATATTAATTTCCCTCTGCAGCTTGTAGCTAGGCAGTATCATTTTTTTCATTTTCCTTCCCATTCCTCTTGCCTTCATTTCCTTCTCTCCTTTTCTCTTTTACAAAATCTCCCAAATCGTATGTAAGCCGCAGCTATTGAGTGGATGCATTGCAATACATTGATTTGTTACAGAAAGACTGTTTTTTTTTTTTTTAAGCAGCATGTTTTTCTGTAAAAAATCCCTTAATATTATATGTAGCCCCTCTGTAGAATGTAAGGTGAGGTGTCACAGTCAGACTGTCCTTAGGAAGATAAACGGGGTTGCAAATCTGGGCCAATCTGACTTCACTGGGGTTGACGGTGTCCCTTGAATTTCACAAAAATATATAGTAATTTTTTTAAACTAGGAAGATATTGCAGAATTGTCATAATTTTCATCCGAAGATGAAAATAAAGTTTTTAAAAAAGAAGTACAGTAGCTCCTAATTATAAAATTTATTAGGTCTTTAACTGTTAAATTAGGGAGCTTATTTTTTTAAAAAGACTTAATGAGCTATAATAGTGTGTATTCTCATTTTTGTCTCCAAATTACCCTCTCAGTTAAAGATACTCTGATAAGCTTTATAACTCTTATTTTGAAAGATATACAGAGAACAGAAAGATTTCTTTCTAGTCTAATTCATTATGCCCCATTCCTGTCTATTAGATAAGATCAATTGAAATGCTGATCATGAAAAATTTTTTTCATAAATAGAATTTATACAATAAATATAAATACATAATTGTGTGTGAGGATGTACCTAAATATCAACACACATGCTTATGGGTATTATACATATATATATATATATATATATATATATATATATATAAAATTATGTGAACAGAATTAGAAATTCTAGCAATAAGCTGAACTACATATACTATGAAGGCGGCCCACAGACATGGCTGGAGTGAAATGCAACAAAATTGTTTCCACACCAGGCTTTTCCAATATTTCATCATGCCCTTCCCCAGCATGGTTGCATGTCTTGTTCCCTCATGTCTTTCAGGTCTTCAATATTCTTCAATATTATTCTATACCTTCTATCAGTGCCCAATTTAAGATTACAAACCTACCAATACCAAAATCTTATTTTTTTTCCTTACTTTATCCATCTCTGATGCTCTTTTAACTCTAATATAATATATAGTGTGCTTATTTATATACTCATTGTCCTGGCTGGAAGTTCTTTGAGGGCAGGGAGTTTCATTAATTTTGTTCACTGCTATATCCTGAATGCCTGAGAGATAGTAGGAGCTCAATAAATATGTTGAAGAAATGAAACACAGTAGTACATTTGAGGTGTCAAGAACTATTTGAGACTCACTATAGTCCCAGTATGGCTGGATAATGGGACTAATTATGACATTAATCTAATGCAACACTGCCTTCTCTTTCTGTGTCATTCCCCCTCCCTGCCCAATATGTCAAATTTGGGCATCCACTGCCTTCAGACTCTCCCTGCAACTGCTTTTATTAAAGTGAAAACTTTCAGTAAAAGTCTGATATCATTCATTTACAAATTACATTGAACTTGTCAATTTGTCCTGCAAAATGCATTTGCATTCTAAGCTTTATCTCATATGATACAATTAATGGATTTGTTTTCTATTGAAATTTCCAATATAGACAATGTTAGGTGAAATAATTTCTTTTTCATTTTGGTTTAGTGGATTCTCATTTTATTGATTTTTAATTCATGTTATTTAAATTCCTATTTTCACCTACATATAAGGACAATTCTAAGGTTCATTTAAGTAAACTGGGAATTGCCTTACCACGAGCTGAGGTGGAGCTACCAGGCACACACACACCGGCTCTTTTTCACAGAGGGCAAAAACAATTCTCAGTATTTTGAATTTGGTAACAAATTATATTTTCTTATTAAAAAGCAGACATTTAAAACAAAAGTCCAAAGAGTTTTTGAAATTACTGAAGACCTGGGTTTAGCTTTTACTTAGGTAGTGGTATTAGTAGATGTGAAGAAAATCAAAGAAGAAACTTCACCTTAAAAACTTGGGCTATCTGCCCCCAGTCTTACCCCAGGAGAGAAATTTGTGGAACTGAGTTATATTTTATCCCATCATTTTGGCATCAATGATATTGATGTAAAATTAAGAAATCACAATTCATAAAAGTAACATATGGATACTTTTATAATCCAATTTTTATGAGTAAACCATCATTGAAACTACAGCATATGATTAAACTGTTATTCTCCATATTTATGTGGAATCCTGAAAACAAAGACCCAGTAAATAAATGGCAGCCTTTCTAGACCAAGTTGTGAGTATGTTATTTGAGTATATCTTTTTTTTTTTTTGGTAATCCAATCTTTCTTCTATTCAGTTAGCAGAAGTGATCATCATTTAGTGACAAATGACAGTGTTGTCAGGAATGAATCTCAATGATTAATCACAGTTGTGTAAGAAGCATAACATTGTAATTTTCTATAAATGAACTTAGGTTCTACTTCAGTGTTTCACTTGGAAAATGATGTCAACCATTCAGGGTGCTCTCTACCCATGCCTGTTGGTAGAAATCTATATTTCTGGGGCTTATGCAGTGGCCTAGCTTGGAGGTGGGGATAAGCATCTTGCATGCCATCATTGCCATCACCTAAATTGGCATCTGCAGGGGCATCTATTTACCTAAAGAGTTTGCCTTTTAGACCAAGCACAGCCCACCTGTATCCCTCCCTTATGAACCTACATGGCTTCTCTTTCATAGTTGCTTTAATAATCTCCTTGATACAAAAGACATTGCAATTTTTTGCCTCTCTTTAGGGCCACAGGAAACTTCTAGCTGTTCCTCTGACTCACTGGAGCATAGATTGTGTCAGGAACAAATAAGTACACACCCCACTGAGTCGTCTTTACTCACCTCCTCCTGCACCATCTGTGCTGATTGAGAGGGTAACACCAGGGTGGTATAGCTTTTCTGATTACTGTAGTACAATACATGTGAGCAGTGAGCACCAATCTTCTTTGTCCTTTGATTTCCCCAAACCCATTTGAACATCGTTCTCTGCTTGCCTTCCTCTTCTCTTATTACTCCCTTAAGAAGCAGGAGACTGGATCCTGATTGTAAAACAGAATTTTAGGATAGAATTGTTTAGGGTACTTGTGAAAATCCTGCATGGTGCCATACAAGTTTTTAGAAAGGACTATTGTAGAATTGGCATGTTTACACATCCAATCAGCTGTTGAGTTATCTCTATGACAATGTGCTAACCCACAGTGAGATATGTAATGTATGGAACAGTTACTTCAGTTTGGAGCAGAAGAGAGTAGAGCACATTTTCTTTCTGTAGGAAGTAATGAGAGCAGGGGGAAAAGCAGAATTCTTTGTGACTTATTTCAGTATCCCCTTGAAGAGTGCAGAGTAGTGGGGGATGAATTTAAAGTGAGGAAACCAATTCAGAAGAGCTCTGAGGTACAACTTCCTGAGGTACTAGTTTTCTTGATTTTTAGTTTTCTTAGGGGGATTCATTTCTAAAGGTAGTCAGACTGATTTAGCAGGGAGATAACTTCTTGTGAAACATGAATGTTGACCTCCTTATAAAATTATCCTCATTCTGCAGGGAAAGAAAGAAATTAGTGAACACATGTCCTGGTTATTCACTTTCATCATTTTTCCTTCTCAGACCCCAAATACATGGTTATACGTGCTGGGTGTCCATGTTTAATAACTTTCTTTAAAAGTTAGTTCATTAAGTTCAGAGCAAAAAGAGAGAACAGTTATAGGCAAAATGCTATTTAGTGACATTCCATAAATAAAAGATTAATATGGTTAAAACATCTTCACAATATATTTGAACTGAGTGAGCCTATTCAATCAGTTAAGTCTTGGAGGTAGCCTGAAGGGGTGAAAAATTACAGTATTATCAAATTATTAAACTTTTAATTCGCGTTTAAATCAACTACAGTTCTGTGAATTGGACAACCAGGGTAATTTGGAATATATAATGGAAACCATGTTGCCAAAAGACTCTGTGTGTGGTGTGGAATGAATGCACCAACTTTCTTGCCATTTTCAGTACTTTGCACACAGTACGTGCTAGGTAAATGCTTGCTGAACTACTTTAGAAAACCATCCCTCTCCATTCCCATAAGTGCCCATAAATTATTTCTTCCTGAAGGATTTTAGGTCAGGTTCTAGGACCTACCATCCTTAGCAATATAGTCTATTGGCTTAAAGCATAGTAATGTAATAATAAATAAAATAATGTAATAATCTGCAAATACCTAGCAGACAGTTAACATAATTAGCTATACATTGGTTTTTTTTCTGAAAACTATATGAATAGATAAAAGAAGGTGTCTGATGAGACCATGAAGCTACTAAGCATCTGAAGATGAAAGTGGTACCACAGAGATGAAAAATTATTTTTTAAAAATGCAGAGGCTAGTGACATCAATGAAGTGTTTATACTTATCTCTCAATTTTGTTATGTATTATTTTTCTTATTTACAAGCTAGACAATAACTGCCATCTACTACTTAAAATTTAAATGTTCATCCTGTGAAAATATCAGATGCAAAGCAAAGCTAGGTGATGTTTCCTCCAATGTATTGATTCATTCCTAATATTGATATATTGGAAATAATAATGTTACATATAATATTAGAATAATATTGTGATAATGTTATATGAAAATTTCTTAGTGAAAGTAACAAATATATGCATTCTTTTAAAAATCAAACTTAAAAATAAAGAACAAGCTAATCTAACTTTTAAATTTTTATAGTTGTGACATGCGACCACTGGGATATTTCTAGAAATGGTATTATATTTAACACCCATTTTTCCTTGTCCCACTTTACCCTTGTAATTTTTTGATGTACCATGATCAAACAGTGCGCCCAAGGTTATTGCTTCTCTGAGAGATGGTATTTCTGGGAATGACCTTATAATACTTTCAGACACATTATTGCTGCCAACATTTGGTGATAATGTGTAGAGAAAGGGCTAGGACTTAATTGTAGGAACTAGGCAAAACTATTGGAAAATGTTAAAGTTTAGAGGCCCCAGAAATTTAACTCCTCCATTTGTTGTGTATAGGTATGTATATACACATAAGCACACACACATATATATGTGACTCCAAGAAAATAAATTTCCAGAGGTGAAGTACCACATATATACATGTATGCATACACACACACTCACACATATTTTTTTGTATAATTAATTCATTGAATGATTCCTACATAAAAACTCCTGTATACATTGTATGTGTCTCAAGATACTCAAAAACCTGAAAGTTCTCTACAAATTTTAACACCAGTAATAACCCACCATGGTTAGTGTTATAGGATATCCACATTATAAATTTTTTCTAGTGCCTGATTTCTGAAGGGCTCCACATGTCCTTCTAAATTTTCTTTAAAGCTCATGGATGGATTGAATGATTGAACCATATCTTAAAAGTTGATGAGTCAACTAGAAAGAATGTGGTGAAGCAAAGATATTCATCTACTCAACATTTTCCAAAACAAGCCTAGGTTCAGAAAGTTGGAAAAGTAGCACACACACTGACTATTTGGGTATTTCTTCAGGGTGCCATTCAGTAGATAGAAGAAATCAAAGCTAATTTATTGAGTTAATGAAGGCCCCAAGATTAGATGAAATTTCAAGGAACAAGTTTGGATTAGAACAAATCCCTCAGGCTTAAATTAGGTAACAGTAATAGTCCATTTCCTTCTTGGAATTAGACTACAAGTTCCTTTATAGCTGTAATTTTATCTTCTTAATGTTATATCCTTGGCAGCCAGGACATAGTAGACATTCAATTCATATAAGCTGAATTGGTGAGTGAATGAATGAATGATTGAAAAAAAGCAATTGAAAACCTTTTTCAGTTTATCATCACTGATAAACTGAAGTTATAAGTACTCAGTGGTTTTGCCTAGTGAAACACATTCTACTAGACAACATAATGTGAAATTAAAATGAATCAAGGTATAATAAAATAAATACAATATTTGTAAATGTTAATCATTAAAATAAATCTTTGCTTTAGAGGCAAGTATGAGTTAAATTAGTTGTCTCTTTTCACAATGTTGTAATTCATATGACTTTCAAATGTTTCATTTATTAGGGGTAACACTTTTTTATTTTTCTTAATCTTTCTTTAAAGTTATGTTAAAATTAAAGAGTACCTTTTTATTCAAAGAAAACTCTAAATGAATAGAAAACTATTGTCTGGATATTCTGATGAAGGAGAATGAAAAAATATCTATGCTTGAATATTTGTAGTTATGTTAGATGAGCACAAGATAACTGTGTGCTTAAAAAGAATAAATCAAGTAAGCCCACTTGACTGGGACTTACATATTACATGGTTTTCCTTCTTAGAGGAAAAAAAACCCTTATGAACCACAGTCCAATTATTCAATTTTGCTTCCTAATTATGGAAACTACTCATTTCTTGGCCTCAAGCAATAGATGATACATCTCTGAAGGGTGACACAAAATCTGTCACCATCTATGGCTCACTTTAGTCAATGTAAATATTTTTGGAAAACAAAAATAAATAGTTTAGAAATTCCTGCCTTCACCGTGGTTGAGATATACATCATTCCTGATATGTGAACTCTGGTTCATATCCTCCTTTAGATAAGATTGTGGGGTATGCTTTTCTCCTCTAGGACAGTGAAAAACACAGAAAGACAGCAATTGGAACATGACTATAGACATGTTTTCTCATAATAAAAGCTGGTGTTTAAGCTATCAGTGAAATTAGAATTAAATTGGGCCAATAGCTCATGTTTTTAGAACTATCATTTAAGAAATTATATCCATTTCTCTCCTATATGCCACAAAAAGGATATTGCAAAGTAACAAATTGAGATAAAGCTCCTTCCATACCTTCTCAAGTGTCCTCTGAAGGAGCTGAAGATTCAGAGCCAAATTAAGCTCTTCAAAAAATGTGTTCTAATAGCTTTAAAGATTATAGAGAGGATTAATGAGATGGTATGTATGGAATGCTTGCCACGCAATCATGAAATTCCATACTAAATATAGTTGCTCTTAAAATTACAAACAAGTTTCGTAGCAACCATCCCTTATAGGATGTGGACTTCCTGGAATCAGCTATTGGATAGAATAACTTTATAATAATAAAGATTTGAAGAAATGTTTCCACTTTAACTTAAATATTTACCTAGAAAAGCTGGCCCACATATTTATTTACGGAGCAGCCGTTTTTGCCATTTTTGCTTCTTTTTCCAGTAGTTCTCATGAAAAGTTAGGGGCTTACTAACTTAACTCACGAAAATATATTGGTGTATTTTAAAGACAGCAATCACAAATCATGAGAATCATACTTCTTATTTAACTATGTAGACTACTTAAGGAGTATGAATTTAAAAGAAATTAGTGACAGCAAATTCTTATTTTTTATTATTGGTGGATAGTATTGAAAATAATTGAAAATAATTAAATTTCTAGAATTTTTTTTATCACCCTTCCTATATTAGTGAAAGAAACATTATTTTGTGAAATCAAGAAGGACAATATTTTGAGAATCATGTTTAATTTGAAACCAGGGATTATTTGAAAGACAGAAATATGAGGTAAAGCTAACAATATTTAAGTAATTGGAACTCAGAAACAAATTTCTGGCTGGATCTTTTTAAAACCAGTAGAGCCACTTTTTTTCAAAATTTGAGATACCACCAAACTAAAGAGAGGACATAAATAAATACTATTCAAATAATTGTATTGCCTTATAATGAAGCATCCCACAATATAGCAGTAGAAGAGATTCAAGGGCTAGAATGTTGACTTGTCAGATCACATGTTTTGTAGAGTATAAAGTACAATGACGTATAATAATAAGCATCAAAATGATGAGGCAAATCTTAAATAAGAGGGTATGCATATGCAAATTAAATCATGTAGCATAATTCTGCCCACTAAATGTTAGTTGAATTGAACTTTTAATGTTTTATCATTAGGGAATATTTTAGATCAATGACCTGATAGAATGACAATTTGATTTCCTGGATAAAGTTCCCTTATTATTTCCTTCTACTTTATACTTTAGGCAAACAAAACTTATTCAGCTGGAGGGGTGTCATGATAAGGAGAAAGATCATACTGTTAACATCAGTTGAATCATACAATAAATGGGTACATACGGGTACATTACAGTCTCTTGTTGTTTGTGTGTTCTGCCTTCATTTTATAGATAAAATTTATTACTACTTAACATATTCTGTCTCCTCCCACTAGATTGTGTATTCCATGGGAATAAGAACTTCATCCATTTTGTTCATTTCTGTATCCTCAGAACCTGGGATGTAGTAGGATTTAAATAAATATTTGTGGAATGAAATAATTGACATCAACATTCATATAGACACATTTATAAAAACTTTTATGCTCTTATATGAGTAGAAAAGATAGTGATATATATTAGGCCCAATGTTAGCCATAGGACTGACTTAATAGATTGAAACATGAATGACTTAATAGATTTTTTTTAACAAAGAAAACATAGATACTATTCATAGGAAAATCATAGACTAGCTATGTAAAGATTAGAGTAGGAGATAGAAAAGACACCCCAAACTAACGAGAAATTGTTTTATTTTTTATAGAATTTCAGTTGGCTAATATGGATGTATGACCAAAATTGTAGACTTATTTCTAGAATATGTGGCTCCTGGGTGTGGTAGTTCTGTAAAGACCAGCAGGATAATTTTCTTTTTAAAATAGAGCCAAGGATTACATTTAGTGTAGGTATTCCATGTGAGAATAAGATACTTGTTTAGATTTGAAGGGGAAAAAGTAATGCCTAAAGAGACAGAAGGGTTTGGGATGCTAGATGGTAAAACTTACTTTGTTTTAAGTACTTATAATATACAAAAGACCACTTTCATACTTTAGCTTACTATTTATATCATTGATATTTAATACTCATTTGTAAATAACCACAGACTACATATTAATAAATACCTTTCTAATGGATGAATTTCTGGTACTTTTTGGGATGACTGTGTTTTCTTTGTCAGTATTTAGAATGCCAACAGATAATCTTGTTAGAACTTTGACAATAAGGAATGAGACTCCGTAAATTCAGCTTATAGCTGTGACTAAACTTACATATTCTCATCTCACTTCACTTAATAATTAAAAGAAATCAAACTTACCTTACTTCAAAAAATGTGGGTTGCTTAGAAACTCCTCTAGAATTGGTTTCACAAAATAGATATCTTGGCTAATAGTAAAGGTGCAGTGCTGATTTTACTGTATGGAAGTTTTTGATTTCTTGAACTTGGGCTCCAGTTAAAGAACTTTGAAAGTGCCCATCAAGTGCTAAGAGTCTCCTAAAAATGTGAAGTTTCAAGTGATGTTCTATGAAAGAAAGACATTAGGCTAATTTTTCCACTAAATGTAACTAATTCTTTGCATTAAATTAATCAGATATTTTGCTGTCATGAAGAGATATCCAAAATGATAAATTGGAGGTGATAACACAGTAGGCAGGCACAGAATCCTGTCTTATACTGACGTTGAGCATAAGCAAATTTGAAATGGTAATTATTAGTTCTTTCCTTCAATTGTCTGAGCATCTAGACTGAAAGTGATATTTTTCCCTTAGTTATTTTGACAAATCACTCAATTCTTTTTTTCATTCTGAACATAATTCTCATATAAGCAAATTTGTGAAACTTTCTATAACCATCATTCAACTATAATTTAGCCTCCATAACTGGGGAAAGATGCCATTTTAGAATCGATATCATCATGATACATCCATTTGATCCATACTTCTAAAATCCCATGCATAGTTAATATAATTGTTCTAGATTTTTGTTTTCTTATGCTGCATAAGTGTCCTAAAGGTCTATGGAACTCAAGCACCCACCCCCCTTTGTCAACACACACATTCTAGCTTAAAATAGCTGCATGATTTCTTTAATTCACAGATCATTATTGTTATTATTTGTTCAGATACTGTTTATACCCAATTTAGAATTTACATTTCATACATAGCTACTTGGGCATCAATTTCAACCTTCAGAGCTGTTAGCAGAAATACATAGATCTTTGAAAACATTGGGAACAACCAATTGATGGGAGCATTCTATGCTGATTTTCAGTATTTGACACAAATTTAGCTGACAGTTACTTTAATTAAAAAAATAAAATACTAGAGTAGAAAATTATTCACCAGGAGGTAAATGAAGACTACCAGGAATCAGCTAATGACTTGTTCTTACATTAGACTGAACCTAGGTCAGAAAGGTAAGAAAGGTAAGCATCTAGCTATTATACGGCCAACTTTATATCATTCAAGTCAAGCTTGAAAAAGCAGGTTTCAGATGTTGACTTTTGCTTTCCCCAGATATATGTGATCTTTGGAGGAGAAAAAGACAGCTTTAGGCCCTTGGTGCTGGCATTTTCATGTCTTTCTCAATACCGCAACCATGCTGTGTCCTTTGGAGATGCTCTTTTACTGGACTGTTCCCCAATGAAACTGGGTCTTGAAGTGTCAATGGTATCAAGAGAGATCATAGGGTACCCCTCTAAATCTGCCTCTGGTTGATGTCAGTCCTGCTAGCCCTGTGGATTCTGGTCATAGCTGCCAACTTTCTCTTTGAAACTTCTTCCTTTCATTATGTTTAGGTGCCTCTCAAGTCACCGAGCTTTGGTCCAGACTCAAAATCAAATTTCTTTTTTCTCGTCTCTCCCTGACTGATCTCAGAGATATTACAAAGTGCATTAAATCTCCAAAGAGAGACAGCACTTAAAAGTGCTATTTCACTTTTGTGTTAACTCACAAAAGTCAGTATCTCTGACTGATCACATATGAAAGAACCCTTAAAAAGAACAGTATCACATTAAAAAAATTAAAGCATTTTAAACTGCTCTTTGGGGGTCTATCTTCTTTTAGACACTTCAACCTGATATAATGGTGGGGGTAGGTGGGTGGAAACTTGGTCTAAAAAATAATGATTAGCAAATTTAGGAAATTCTTTAAGTTTGGCTGGATACTTTTTGCTTTGTCAGTACTACTGTCAGTGTGCGTATTTCACCTCTCATTTGACCAATTCAAATTTCTCTATATAAAGTTCTGTTTTGGAAAAATTGGCTTCCTTTTTTTACCCCTTGGATAAAAAGTAGTCATAATGATAATACTGAAGGTAGGCACAGAATTCTGTGTTTTCATAAATATAAA
Organism: Leucopleurus acutus; assembly: GCF_964270905.1. Classification (NCBI taxonomy): domain Eukaryota; kingdom Metazoa; phylum Chordata; class Mammalia; order Artiodactyla; family Delphinidae; genus Leucopleurus; species Leucopleurus acutus. The sequence goes on from NC_139145.1 coordinate 101,943,506, forward strand.
ATTGAGTACTGTTTTAGAAAAGGTATGCCATCTTAAAAAAAAGTTAAGAAAACTAAAAATTAAATGCTGGGGAGATTTTATTAAAGAAAGGAAAGTAGATCATGTTTGATAGTACATGGGAATGCTGTCATAGTTGTGATTATTACTTACTTTGCTTGCAGAGAAAAGGGTATTAACTTTAACATATTTACCAAGAAGGTTGGATATCTTGTCAAGTAGATAGAATAAAGCTCAGAAAAATTAATCTGATCCAAACTTCCCCAAATAGTATTTCTTTGTAACACTTACATTGTAAGAATGGAATCCATATGTCTTTAACTGGCTCTTATAGAATAGCATGGAATACCCAGGAAAGGTGTGTGATTAGTAACCTTTCTATTCTATCAATGGAAAACTGAATAATTCTCAGTTTCATATACCATTAAGAATCTTCAATGACTGGAAAGTCACATGTAGATTTGATTTTTATAAAATATTTCTTACGACAAATTTTCCAAACTAGGCATGAGAAATTGAAGAACATTTTATTTGATTTTTAACTTTTGGGGATGCATTGTGTGTATGTGTGTGAATGTGTGTGTAATTTTCATTTTCTGGCCTTTGTGAAGGTGAGCATACTAAGACTAGAGGGAATGTGGAGATTCGATTTTGGAGTAATTAGTACATTTAATGTGAGAAAACACTGCTAAAGTATTGTTGCCTCTCAACAAAGATTATACTAAGTATCGTCTTCCACATGGGAAAGGCAAACCATAACTACAAAATAGTCCTTCTTCAGTAGTTTTCATGACTGGTGTCAAATTGATATTTCTTTTTTTCCCCTTGAGTGTGAAACAACTGCTAGAACCCTTTATACTTTAAACCTTGAGGCAAATGCATATAAGTATTTTTATCTTACAGAGTAATTAACTTTTAAACTTTTTATGCTATTGGATGGAATAGATATTATATGTAAGTCTAAGAACATTCGTGGAGCTTACTAAGTTTTTATATATTTACATAGTGTGAGGGTTTAGTTCATGATTCAGTTTGCTCCAAGTCAGAGAAGTTGACATTTTGATTTGGATTTTCACGTATTGAAATGTTCTAAATTCCATTTTCTAGCTGGTTCGTTTGCATTGAATTTTTTAGATGAACAAGAGTGCACCTCATTGACCGGCTTTCCAAATTTTTAAATAAGGTAAATTCGACATCAAACTCAATCTATATTCTTCTTTTTTTAAAGAAAATTTATTTGACAGAGAGCATAATGGAGCGCAAATATTAGTACCTCATGTTATAGTTCAATTACAGTATCAGTGCCCATTAAATAAATAGTTAACATCATTGGACAAATAATTTATATGCCTTATAAATGGAAAAAATATTCACATAGTATGCTGTTTAAAACTTATGGATAAAACTTACCTATATGATGACCATAATGTTAGAAAAAGAAATAAATAGCTCTAAAGTTATATCATTCAAAACTGGCAGACTAAGTCTTCAATCTGAAAGATTCATAAAATAAAATGTATTTCTATAGGATTGTCCTCTTGGTTATTCTAAAAAAGAATATATCTTACATATTATCTAAGATAAGTCTTCTTGAATTAAATGTTTCATAAAATACGTATTTTAATTTTTGAAAGAGTAATAGTTACATTTTTCAGATATATTGTGTGAACTAATGTGAGCTTATGCTTCTAGCAAAACAGCTATTCTCATCAAAATCAACATGGGAAGAGCTAACATATTTTGAGCAATTGTTACTTGTCAGACACTGTTTATGCACTGATAAGTATAAATTTATTTAATATAATGATCTGTGTGGTAAATACCACTATGAGATCATTTTGAACATAAAGAAACTGGGGTATAGATTCGTAAAAAATTTTCCCAATTACGCAGCTCATATAGATTGGATTTAGAACTTAGGCCCTTAACTAATGATAGGTATTACATATCAAGTGTTTGTGGAATGTCTCCTCTCTGTCCTGGATGTTTATCTCCTTTAGTTTGTGTTGCTTCTTCAGAGAAAAAATATCGAGATGAACTTGAAAATTTTAGTTTATCGTCTGGGATTTCTATTATCTTTCCTAAACAAGATACAGGCAAATGAAAAACTGATTTTATAGTTTGTTTTGTCTTTGTTGTTTATTTTATTTCATCAAGATTTTTGGTCCTATGTTGACATAACTTAAGCAACTTAAATAGAGGCTAACATACCCTAGAGAGAAAAGAAAGGTTGGTTGTATATACTTCATAACTATGTGTATTTGTTCCCTAAGAAGTTTTTTTAAAGCTTTTCTTAAGATATCCCTGAAAAACATGTTAGAAGATGTTTTAGTTGGGAAGCTATGACAAAATATATGAAATGTTGGGATGATCAACTTAAATTATTACTTACACTCTTAATATTTATTGTCACACAAGCATAGTGTATTATGCCCTATAAGAAAAAGAGGGAAAAAGCATTGTTTTATTATTTCAGTTTAGAAATCTACAAAGGAAGAAGTTAGGCCTGACTAAAGCTAAAGATGAACATCAGCTCTAGGGGAGGAAAAGTGCTGAAATGAACAAAAGTTTTTATCAGGTAGTGCATTAAGTTTTATGCAGTAAACTAATTAACTAAAAAAAAAAAAGCAATTTACACAGATGCCCTGTCAAACACTACAGGGGAAGCACAGATGGGACACTATCAAGTAGCATAATGCTCTAGTACTCATTTATAAAATCTGCATAATTCTTCCAAACATCTGAAGCCCTGTAAAGAAACACATGCTAAATTTAAAAAATATATATATTGCTCTAAATTCAAACACTCTTTTACATGCTGCAATATATTTGAGTGGGTGAAGTGCTATTTGTGGGTAGTATTTGCCTCACATTTAGTAAAGTTTAGAAATGGAAACAAATGTACACATACAGGGAATTCCCTTGAATAAGCAATATATCTGCCCAATATTTTGATGTACAATGTATTTCCAGTATATTGCTCTTCCTAATTGGATGAACATAGGATAGCTTGAGTAGTTGAACAATTCACTTGTTTAAAGAGAGGTGTAAAATTCAGAAAACTTTATCTACACTGCAGGAGAGATTTATTTTCTCCTTTTAAATTATTTTGTTTTTCAGGCTTCAAAAGCCTCATTTTATTTAATTCATTTTATTTAATTCATACTGATGTTACTTGTGTTATAATGGTTTTTGGCCTGATGTTGGAAGCAAAAGTACCTAAATTTAATAATCACTGCTAACTGCACTCGTGCATTTTCCTCTAATGATATTAGTGGGCAAATTTATATTGTTTTGCTTTTTGCTGATCTTTTAAAGATGTATTTTTGAAAATGACCCGAGTGCCCTGAGCAGTATATAAAACAAACATTAACTAAATGTCTGACTTCTCTTTCTCTGACTTAACGCCTTATCATCTTTCCTGCCAAGATTCTTGATGTTCCTTTATGATTTTATTCTTTTGCTTTTTTGTTTGTTTGTTTTCTTAATGGTATACGCCAACACAAGAAAAGCAAGAAGTGAAGTTGGGGGTTAGGGTTGGGGGCTAGGAATGAAAAGCCTCCATGAGCATTGCTTTATTTTTTTCCCGAATCTCTCTGCTACCTCTATTTAAGACATACAATATGCAATCCCATTGCCTTTGACCTTACTGGTTTCCTTTTCAAATGGGTACTAATAATTAACACAGAGCCATTGAGTGATGCGACTATATTCTTCGTTGCATTGTTGAACATGCTAAATAATTTAAAAAGCACAGAAGACTCTCTCATGCTTGGTGGGGGAGGTAAAACCATACCCATTTGGAGGGGGCAGGGGGCTGAGGGTCTTTGCTTTTTTGTTTCTATTGAATGCTTTTCGGCTGTACAGCTGGAAAGGGCATTCCTATAGGACTTTAAAGGCAAAGTAGAAAAATGACATAAAAGCCTTGCTTGGATTTGATTGATGCACTCTCATATTTGAAGTTCACTCAGAGCTTTGTGCTAGAAGGCCTGGGTCACTCTATCCAGCACTCTAATGAGACTGTGTGTGAACACTTCCAGCTTTGTAGGCCTTGCTTTAATCAGAGATTGGAAAACACTCCTGACTGATAGGCTCCAGAATCAGACCTAAACAGAAAATAACATGCTCGATTTGGCCTCTGAAGGTGGGTTGAGCAAATCTTTGTGATGTATTGGAGCATTTGCTGAGTGCAAGTGCACGTGGGGTGGTTCCTATTTCTGTCGGCAAATACAAATTTTTCACTCAGCAGGCGTAATCAGAGCTAACTCGAGAGGAGAAATAACAAAAACTCAACAGCCCTTAGCAACTCAGCATGGCATAGAGGGATTTAAGACTTTAGCATTTTATCTCCATCAGTATGAAAATGTATGAGGAAATCTGAACTTTGAAAGTGCAAATAAACACGTTTAACACATTGCAAGCCATCGATTTCACTGGGTCTTTTGCCGGGCAATTTCAATTCTTTTTTTTTAAATCAATTCTTTATCAATTTCACTTTAGATTTTCAAATTTCATAAAAACGTATTTCCTAGTTTGCACCTTTTAACTAACTGACTCATTCAGATGAGCAAAGAATAATGTAAGTAGCACCTCCCAATGGGTTACTAATAAACAATGAGAGTCTGAAGTCTAAAATTTTGTGCTGAATGGCAAAAGATAGTGTCATTCACTGATAGGAAATGACATACTCCTCACTCTTCATGAGAACTACTAGAAATCCCCAACAACAACCATACACAGATGCCTGAGTCAGAGATCCTTTTGAAATTCACTTATGGAACTTTCTTATAAACAATGCAATCATGAAAATAACCAGTAAAGGTTAAGTAACTTAGAGTTATTTTCACCAGCTGCACAAAGCATGTATACTCACTGCTTTGTTTACATAATTTTGACATAAGTTCTCATTATTTTGTAACTTTCTTGTCTTTATTAATGTCATTTCCTAGAAGCAGTACAATATCAAAACCTGAGATTAATATTGAACCCCATGTCCCTTTATCATCATGTCCAAATAATGAGATCCTTCTTAGAGCACTATATACCAATGTTATTCAAGCATCTATGGTGCTAAGGTTATATTAGTAAGATAACCACGTATTTTATCATCCAAATTTATATACTTTTAGAATGAAAGAGCACTATTATTAACAAGGGCAGAGAACAGACAAATTGTGGATTGTTCCAGGAAAACCAAGACATATGGTATCCTACCTATAGGAAACTTTCTTTGAGTAACATGGAAGTCTTAATAAATCTTGTAATGACAATTTTTCCATAACACAAATTTTACCTAGCATTTTTTGCATGGCTAGGAGTCTCCAGTCAATTTTGTTTCCAGCAGCAGTCTAAACATATTTGGCTCTATGTTTTATAGATTTTTTTTTAGCAATTAAAATTTTAGATGTACTTGGGTTTGAGAATCGTAAGGAAATGTTAAGAACTGGCAGATATATGCTACACCTTTTTTCTCTTAATATTTGGCTTGACTCCTGGAAGGACTACAGGGATATAAGTGGTTAAAGAGATAGTAATTTTGTTCTGAGTTCAGGGAACTGAAAATATTTCCTTCATCAGAAAAGTGGGCATTAGACATCCAGATCAAGAGCAGGAGATTAACAGAATTCCACACTCCACATCCTGACTCATGCTCTAACCCCATCTCATGTACTTTCTTCCTCAACCACTAGGGAGGTTTATTATGAAAAAAAAAAAGAGTCTGCCAGATCACAGGATTCTGCACCCAAACTTGTAAAGGAACTAGGGATGTACTCCTGTCAAAACTATAAATCTTGGGGTCAATATTCTAGGTAAATCTCTACTTTCACTATTGCCTAGATATTCTCACCTTTTCCCTCAGTCTGTTTTTCAGAATGCAGGTGAATTATTTGGTACAAATTAAATTCCTCCCCTTCTGTCTCTCCCTCTGCAACAAAGCTTAAAAATAATAAACCTGGAATGAGAGAATCTAATAGGCTATCTAATTCCTTTGACTTTTATATTAAACAACTTGCATAAATGTTTGCATATATCTCATAAAATAATAGTTTATTGAATGAGTAAATAAATAGGACTAAATTAAAAGGTTAATGCAAACATTTCCATATATACCTATGTGAATAATTATACAAACACAAGTTTGTAAATATTTGTTTCGAAAGTGCTTTTTTTTGTTCAATATTGCCATTTATTTTAAAATTGGAAAAAAAGATTGTAAGTTATTAAGTATTTTCTCTGCAGTTCATCAGTCGGCAAGTATTTATGAATCTAAGTATGCTACAATTGTTCTTATTTTTTGACATTTTTGCCTTATGTAATTTTATGTAAAATATATATAATTTTCTTTTAACTTGGAAATTACTAGTAAAACTGAAATGGTTACAAAAGAGTCATATTCTCAGTAAAATGAGAAAACCTGATTGCATGTCAAAATATCATCCTGGTGTTTAAGATTACGGAGAATATATAGCTGGATAAACTTGTTTATGTCATGTGCTTCCTTATGGTATCATTTCCTTATATTTGGGGTTGTAGTCAGTCAGCTCAGATAAACCCAGTGAATAATAAACAGTGAAATCATTTGGTATAATTAATATATTGTTTATAACCTTGACTACCTTTTTTCCCTTTTCTATCACATCCAACCTAAGACTAACCTCTGTCCATTCTACCTTCTAAACAGCTGCCGAATAGGGCTGCTTTTCTCTATAACCCTGTCACTGATTTCGATTAAACCACACTCATCTCTCCCACACGAACTGTTTGCCTTCAGTTTTGTCGCTCTTCAATCCGTTTTCCACATTGTGAAGGACAAGCTTTCTAAAATGCAAATCTTTGATCATTCCCCTGCTTACAATTGTTTGACAGCTCTGCACTACTCCCAGATAAAGCTGGACTCTAACGTGGCTAACAAATTCCTTTATATCCAGCCCGGCCATTGCTCACATACTACTCTCTCCCACCATTCCCTCCCTTGCGTTCTCTTGCTCATTTTCCCTTAAACATTCTTTTCTTTCAACCCCTCCCTCTTTCTTTCTATAGTAATTTAATTCTTTTCAGCCATTCAGGCCTGTTTTGCCACTTCCCCTCAAAATCTTTTTTGATTTCTGAAATCTGGGTAAGGTTTCTTCCTATGTACACCAATAATAGCCTGCTTTTACTTTATCATATTTGTCCATTTACTTATCAGAACCCCTGCTACATTGCAAACTTCATAATAGTACTCACCTTTCTTGTCTGGTTCACAATAAGTCAGAGTTAAATATAGTTAAATATGGTACAGGTAGGTGCTCAGTATAGTTTTTGATTGATGGGTCAATTGATGGATTGGTTGATTGAAACATGAACCTCTATGAGAACAAGTTGATATTAAAGACATATACATTCCTATCTTGTTAACCACATTTCCTAACACAATTCTATGTAGCTATCTGGCTTCAATTATATGAAGTACTTTTAAAAAACATCCATCATTTGATTTCAAATCTTCCTCAATTGGTCTTTGTTATTTTTCCCCTTTATAAATATATTCTTACCTCTCTCTCTCTCATTCTGGTCCTGTCTGGGTTTCAAAGTAAAATATATCATCAGTAGGACACAGAACAAACAGCAGGTCATTTCCATGAAATGTTGAAAATGAATTCTAAAACCCTTGAAGGAAGAATGTTGAAATGGATTTCCATGCTGTATTGGTAGTCATTAGCAGAGACATTTACATTGATGCATTCTTCTAAGGAAAAAAAACAAACTTTATCAAAAGTTATTGAGTCTTCACTGTCAAGTGAATATAATACTCACTTAGCTATTAATTTTCTATTAAACTATTTTTAAGATCAGGCATCATACTTTATCTTCTCCCACTCATACTTCTAGGTCCGAATCTTATTTTATGTGTCTGAATGACGTTTAGACATTTAATGATGATTTAGTTGTAAATATTTTCCTCCCTGCAATTGTGACACAATACAGTTAAAAGAGGAACATATTTAATATATAATAAATAAATGAAACTCATAAAATGAATATAAATATCACAGATTTGCTTTTTTCTTCTAATTGTTTTCAAATTCCTAAAATATGAAATGGAAATGGAAGAAATAAAACAAGATTGAATTTACTTAGCTTATAAAGCATAAAGTTAGAATTAGAGAAAATATCTAAACCTAGGTCAATTTAACTAAGAAAATTTTTAAAAATCCAAGAGTTAAAAGAAATGAGTCACTTGAAATATAAATAAAAGAAATATTGGAAAATACATTTGATCAGAAAGATCAAGCACCAAACAGATCAAGGGACTTGAGGGAAGTCTGGTTCATGTTGGATGTAATTTCCAAGTGTATTATGTTTACTCACAGTCCCAATGCCCTTTTTCTTGGCTACCTACTTTTTGACCAGATTTAAGGAATTAAAATGTTTCAATAAATTAATTAATACTCACAGGGAACCTAGAAGCATCTCCTAACATATGACAATTTTTTTTTCTGTGATGGGACCACAAATGTTAACTAAACATTTCTCCTGTGTGAGCAAAATAGCTCTAGTCCTGACAATACAAGGGGAAAGTTACATTTACCGCCCTAGAGGGCCAGACCAGCAACCTCAAAATATATTTTACTGCATAGCCCAATAGTTGGCTTTCGTGATATGAAACTGTAGAAGCTTACAATTAGTATTTTTAATCCAAGCTCCCTCTGCTTTATTATTTAACTATATAAATAAAAAATGTTTAAGTAAATATTGCTATCCAGGACTGTGGGAGATACCTACTAGCCTTAAACAAACCTCTGGGGAATAACACCACTGGAATCAGGAGAGAACTTTAAAGATCTGGTCACCACAGTTCTAGGAAATCTCCTGGAAAGCAAAAATAAATCCACCTTTTAATGTACCAGGAAAAACAATTGTATTAAACCACATTGTTTTATTTGTGTAAATAAAATAATTTTAGGAAAAGTCAGGTTTTGATCAGTTACATCATCCACATACAGTTTATTCACTAAAATCAAGTGCTTCTTTCTTCTTTTCGTTGTCAAGTTCTGACACAATGAAAGTCATTCTAGAGGTGTTTTTAAAAGTGCTTTATATTTTTTATTTTTGGTAAATAAATAATTTTCTTATAGCATTAATAGGTACATAGTTGGAAAATGTCCCAAACTATTTTAGTTTTAAACTAAAAGTTCAAGATGTTTCCAAAGGTCAGACTAATTGTGGTTGAATTATCCCTTTTTTAAAAAAAAGCACGACTCTTCAGTAAGTAACATAAACATCATATCAGAGGTTGCTCATGTGGGTTAATGAAATAGTTTATTACAAATAGAACTTGCTCTTTTGTTGGTAAAGAAGTAGACATTGAGATCAGAGAAAATTAATGTTGTTTTTCAGTACTTTGGTTAATCCCCTTTTATTTATTTATTTTTTCACTTTGGAAAATACAGTTTGTTCTTTTAAGTCAATAGGCTTATCTACTGCATTGTAACGTAATACAGAAAAAATAAACTAATAAATGAAAGGGCTGCTTACACTTTTTTTTTTTTTTTACTAAAATTCTACTAAATCTTTCTACTAAAATATTCTACTGGCTTTCAAGATACATTTTAAGATTTGTCAGGCTCATGCAAATTGTGGAAAGCAAATAGATTATGGTTATAGAAGATAAAAATGTGTAAGAGGTAAAATAGAACTTACAGTCATTAAACTAGAGAGAAGAGAAACTGAAATAAGTCTTTTTCTTTTCAAAGAAAATAATCTCAGTGTTTTTAAATCAAGAGGAAAAAAGGCAAAGGTCTAACTGCCATGTAAACTCATTTTAAATGTCATGTCTTATTAGAACCTAATAATCAGAGTGCCTATTTCCCCCTTTTGCTTGAGCCATCAAATTTGTCAAAATTTTATGATAATTCATTCCATCATTCCTTAGACATTTAAATGACAGACAGTCATAGTAAAGGGGAAAAAGCCTCTGTAATCCTACTCCTCCTGTTAAAACTGCCTCCAGAGGGGTTTTTAAAATATTCCATATCATGGCGTGAGCAGCAGCTAAACTTCTCAATTCTACTTATGATTCCCTGCCTTTCTGGAAGATGACAGTAAATTGGCCACCTACCATTCTAGACCTTTTGGCTTCTGAACCATGGCTGACCAAGTCTTAGCTTGACTTGTCTAAGTCAGTAGCTCTAGTATCACTCTCATCCTCTCCCAAAGGGTCTGAAGCTTTCTGTCTCCTGAACGGGTAAGCTCCCCCTCTAGTGTTCGCTGCTCATCAAATTATTCCTCCAACAAATAAAACAGAACTGCTGAGTTTTGGGTTCCTCATAGAAGGACATAGCTTGGAGTGACAATTATAAATGTTTGTAATAGCACAAAGAGGAAAATATAAGTATAAATTCTACATTAAAAAAAAAAAGTGTTCTTTCCTTTTGAGCATCTTGAAGGCATCCCAGCTGTTTGGCTGTGGAATTCAAGGAAATGCTGCTTGTGCTACCTTGCACCGGAATGCATGGCTGAGGAGAATGAGCTTGGATGCTCTAAGATGACCTGGTTAAAAAAAAATCATCCTTTTGTGTTAGGAGGTTTGAAACCTGGTTATTAATAAGTGACTTTCCATTGAAAACTGACAGCCAGGAACTCCTTATTTGCAGACCAATTACCAGTCAAGGAGTAGGATTGGCGAGTGTGGAGGGTTAGAGGCTCCAGCACTTTATTTTTCCAAGAATTTTGAGGAAGACCAGTAAAATAATTAAATCCTCTCTATTTGATGTTACAAAGAACCTGGGTAAATAAGGTCCTATACACTAAAAGGCTAACCCTCACAATAGCTGACACAGAACTACGGAAAAAAAATACAATGGATATTGGTGATAGTTTTAAAGTATGTTGGGCTCAAAGGTTAAAAGTTCAGCCACTTCGTTAAAACTAGTGTTGAAGCTTCAGTGAGACATAAACCAGAATTTATCATGCAGTTGAAAGTAAGAGAAAAGAAAAACAAAGGAAGAAAGATCAAGCAAAAGAAGGAAAAAAGTAAAATAAAAATCTGGAAGAGTCCTGAGAGGCTAAAGCTCCAGTTGGTTACCAAACTAAAATTTGGAAGGCTGTTTCATCTTCAACTATGGTACACAATTTTAAACTAAAACGAACCAGCAAAAAACAGAAAAAAAACACAATATTCTTCAAAGAAGGCAAAAAGATTTTTACTATTTAAGTGATTGGATCAAAGTATGTTTCAAAGGATAGTATGTCTTGGAATAGGTTATATAATTTATTTAAGACTCAGATTGGAAATACTATGACCACATTAAATTAGCTTTGGCTTTAATCTTCTGAATTTGGGGGAATAATTTAAGCCCTCAACCAACATTTCTCTTAATATCAGTGGTTCTATAAACATGGTTAGATAATTTTATTCTTGTGTTATAAATTAATATGCACTTCTTAATGACAATACTAAGCTTCTTAAAATGATGATAAAAAAGGGGAACCTCCTAAACTCAAGGGAGGAACTTCCTTTTAAAGTATTTTGTTTTCATATTACTTCATGATCAAAATTATCACTATTATCATCATTATCATTAAGCAGGTATCAAGCACCTACAATTTATATAAATATACATCCTATAAGAATCCAACTTGCATTTTGTTTTGGTGTTGAATTACTCTATTTTGGTCTAATAAAGATGTTAAAATATCTTCTAGAGTAAAATAAACCATTCCTTAAAAATATTCCTTATTTTGTTGCTATTTTCCTCTTGTTCATTTAACACTAGATTGCTTAATACAAGAAGAAGAAGAATGCCTTCAAGCCCTGCAATGTTAGACCACCTTAAGTTTTTCCTATTTTCAATTTTCCTGTTTCTGTTTTATTAAATCCTATTTTAGTGCTCTCTTTTAAAGCTGACTTAAGGCTCTTAAAGAGATCATCATTCATGAACTGGTGGGGTGAGGTGACTAAGGCCTGTCTTTGATGAACAGGATGCCCTTTGAAAGTTTAAAGGACTAATATGGTCCATGGGTACATTCAGTTTTGAACTTCTTAGATGAGACTGACAACACATAGGATGATCATTTTCACTGAGTTTAGGGTTTTCCAGGTGGACAACTCTGCTCTAAACTGGACTGAGATCACACACACTTCTCTCTGAACAGTTGTTTGATAGGAGTATCCCTCAATCACACGTCTCATACTAGGTTGCATTATGAGACACAGCATGAATTGAAGGCCAGCACAAATATAAATACCACCTTCTTTAGTTTTTTTTTTTTTTTTTTTAAGACAGTTCTCTGAACCATTGGTTCAGGCAAACTTGAAACCATCAGCAAAATTCCAAAGTAAATAGAGTACCATACATAACAGGAAAATTAAATTTTATGAAATTTTCATAGTTCAAGTTTCTAGTTGTACAAAATTTGCATCAAAGTTTCTAGCATGAAGGTCATGAGTTATATCAGCTTGGCTAATTTAATTGCTAAAGATTATGCAGCTTTGCAAAGGACAGATGAAGGGGCTCCTATCCATCAAAGTGGTTATAGGAAAACAAACACACAGAAAGACAAGGGCAACAAAAATAAAAGCCCAGAATAAATTTAACTACACAGAACCCAAGTGTCCTTGTAATTAAGACTGATTTATAATAGGATTATAAAATATAAGAACCGTAAGGGGTTTTAGAGATGATCTCATCTACTTTTCTCATTTGCCAAATCTCAGGCCCAGGAAAACTTAGTAAAATAAGTTGCTTGTTTACTACCATGTGGCTACAAAATAGAGAACAAAGCATGGGATCTTCACCTTTGGGTTTCACTTGCAGTTGCTCTTTTCACCTAGTGAGCTTCAGCCATGCCCTGAAGGTTGGTAGGGATGCTTTTATTGAAATAGGAAGAAAGAGACATTTTTGGAAAGTTTGGAATAGATGTAAGTTATTCAAGGAGATAGTAAATATCTAGGGAGGAGAGAAGTTAGAAAAGGCACTTGTTACACTCTTAAAACTCATGATCTTTACTGAAAGAACAACTAACAAGATACAATTTGTTATTAAAACTGGGAATTAAAGAACAAATGATGACTGAATGAAGACCATATACTTCTTTTCAACAAATATATTGGAAAATTTATCAAGGTATTTAATTTCATGGTAGTTCTCTATAATAAATCTACAGTCCTAGGCCCTAGCAAATGCATAAATATAATACTTATGAATTATAGTGAAAACTTTGATCAAGGGGGCTCATTTATTTTCAGAAGAAATTATACATTTGTTGATTAGTTAATTAACAGCAATATCAATGATGATGAGACAAGAGTATACTGTTCAATGGCTTTTTAAAAATAATAGCAAATTAAAAAGAGAGAAAGAAAAGGTGGAAGTTTTGAAAGCAATGAAAAAGTCTAGATTTAGTTAAAAGAAAATGGTCATAAGAAGTATAGATGACACCTTTCAGAGTTTGAAGTCAGTAGGGAAATAAACAGATGTTTATTTGTAGGGAGAAGTGTCTTCAAAAGGTGGTTTAATATTCTCATTGTGCTGCTGAACTAAGTAAGAAATGAACTACATGAACTAAATAAGAAACAGAAGCATTGTTGGCATTTACATTTAAAACAAAACTCATGGATTACAGGTTGTTCTTTAGTATGAGAACAAAGAATGCGTACATTAAACATGAATCAAATTGCCTAGAATCAAATGTAATTAGTGTAAGTTGCTAGTCCACATGGTAAATAAGTTATTGTGGAAATATTAGAACTTGATTATTTTGATCATCCTATAAAACTTCTATTTATTAAGAATTCAATTTATTAATTGTCTCCATTTGGAGGCCTTCTCTGACATCCATGTCTTCCATTGCTCCCTTCTTCCTTGCTCTGGGCTTTATTTGTAATTCTGGGCTTTATTTAGATACTAACCTTTTCCACACTCTGCCTCAACTGTTGATTTCCTCACCTTATTTAGCCAGAAAATACCCAAGGGCAGTGATTATAGCTTTCTTTTCTGCATCTACAGCACCCTGTTTTCAGTGTCTGGCACATAGTACACACTCAATAGAAAACGATTTCATGAATGAAATTGTTGGTGTAAGGATTAGAATGAAAGACAACTTTGGCTTCAAGTCTGCATTCTACAGACTACTCATTATTTTGTGGATACAGCAGTAATGTTTCCATGAGAGTAAACATTTTTTTTTTCACAGTGAAGTGATATATTACAAATTGGAACCACACATGGTAATTGTGACTCTTAACTTCAATTCTAATATTATATAATAATTGTAAAACTTCTTTGCTGTAGCATGTCAAAATTAAATCCTTTTAACAAGTGTCTCTCCAAATACTATATGATAATAACTCAAGCACTTTAACCTCATTATATTTTCAGTGTTTAGTATCCAATTCATGCCATTATTTCAGTGAGTATTTCAGGAATGCCCTGGCAGCATAGCAGTAAGTAAACTTTCTTCTCCTTGTGAAGTTTACCTACTAGGATAAGAGGCAGATGATAAACACACCAATAGATGTGGCAAAAGTGCAATGGAAGAAAAGAATAACAGATTATAGGAGTTACAGAATGCTAGGTTGGAATGTGCTTGAAGGTCACCAAGACTCTGCCTTTGTTGTCCAACAATATGTGAAATTGTTCCTCCTTAACTTTTTCTAGAGGTTTAATCCAAGGATACCATGGTTGAAATTTGTAATTCCAACATGCTTTCAAATCTAAATTGAATGCTCCTCACATTGCAATGGCCTGAGTATTCTGTTGTTGGTTATTCTCTAGACATATTCAGGACAACTTAGTTTGTAGCAGAAATTATTACTTTAATAAGATTTGAGAAAGATGGGGGAAATGCCCAGGATATATTATAAAATAAGATTCTTTGAAAAACAAATGGAAAAATGAAGAAAGTAGATAAGGGGGTATAGGAGGTCCCCAGAAATCATTAGGAAGAATAGAGAAGACAATCTGTTACAAAACTTATACCTGCAGCAAGATATCAGGTAAATTGGGCAGGAGTTAAAACATAATATTATGCACATATGTGTACACATTGACCTAATGGAAGGAGTAAAAAGTGATAATGGTTGCAAATAAGTCACTCTACTTCCAGTAAATTCTATAAACCTTAGACTGGAAATATGGTAGATGGTGTTTAAGTAGGAATTAAAAGAAAGAGAACCAACCGTGACATGATTACAGAGACATAGTATTTCAGAGATGAAATAGATCTTAGAAGGACGTTTATATAAACTTTTTACAGTTGAAACTGAATTGAGGGAACTATTAAGTGCAGACCACCTTGCAAGAGAGAAGATGTAGATAATTCTACACAATATAGATGTTAACATAAGCTTAGCTCCTTTGCTTACTTCTCTTATACCTGATATCACATCTTATGAATGTGAACTTCTTGATTGTAGGAGTTATCTCTCACATACCACTAAAATCTTGCTGTTTAGTACAGAGCCTGGTATAATGGTTCTATTATAAATACTTGATTACTGCCTTGCTTGCTGAATAAATAAATGAATGATGAATGAATATATGGCTGACTCTGTACAGACTATGATAAGTCAAAAAGCCAAACAACACAGCACCTGATAAAACCTGACTTAATTTTTAGAATTTTTTTTCTCTCAAACTTTTAAGAAATAATGAAAAGAATTCAGTTCAATCTTAATTCCAAATAAAAATAAAGTCAAAATTATTGAGTGCAAAGCGTGTGCCAAACCACTTTCTTGTATTAGATTGATTCCCATGATAACCCCCCAAGACCTATATAATCCTTGATGAGAAAAAAATGTAACCAGGTCTAAGGGAAATTACATAAATTGCCCAAAGTAACACAGCTGATAAACAGCTGAATTAGATTTGAATACAACTCTGGATGACTGCACAGCCAATGCCCAATGCCTTTCTGTTCTTCCATTCTCCCTTCCAGCGAAATATGGGTTCAGAAGTGGTGTTTAAAAACCTAGGAGAGTGTAATGTTAACTTAGAACTTATAACAACTATGGATAGGAACACTGAATATAATTTAATCTATACCCTAAACTTCAGGGAAACACATTTCAAAAATGTTGGGAGAAAAAAGGCCTAATTCCATGGTCATCCATTTTAAAATAGAAGATGGCTCCAGTGTTGTAAAAGACTCTGAAACATGAAATTAACATGAAAATCACTTAACTGCCTTCTTCTTCTAAATCTGGGCTTTGTCACTTCCTAGTGTATGATCTTGGGGACATCTCTGCATATCATTTTCCTAATTTGTAAAACAATGATGACAGCAATACTTTTCTTTATGAAGTTGGAGAATTACATGAGATGTGATTGTAAAGAAAAGTGTTTAGAATAACGGGGGCACATAATTGACATTTAATGAATGTTAGCTATTATACTGAAGAAATGCGAGTATCCCAATGGTTTTGTGATAAAAGATACAAGATCAAACAAATAGCAGCCGAGAAGGGAGGAAGTCAAGACAGCATGGAATAAAATTTAGTGGAACCAATTGGAACTGAAAAATCAGTTCTCCTTAGGGAGAAGGTTGAAGTAGCAGCCTAAATTCTGAAGAATACAGACTTCCCTGGTGGCACAGTGGTTAAGAATCTGCCTGCCAATGCAGGGAACACGGGTTCGAGCACTGGTCCAGGAAGATCCCACATGCCACGGAGCAACAAAGCCCCTGTGCCACAACTACTGAACCTGTGCTCTAGAGCCCATGAGCCACAACTACTAAGCCTGTGTGTCACAACTTCTGAAGCCCGTGCACCTATAGCCTGTGCTCCATAACAAAGAGAAGCCACTGCAATGAGAAGCCCATGCACCACAAGGAAGAGCAGCTTCCACTCGCTGCAACTAGAGAAAGCCCATGCGCAGCAATGAAGACCCAGTGCAGCCATAAATAAATAAATAAATTCAGAAGAATAAAGTGAATCTGCAAAAGTTGAATGCAATCTGCCTTGGCTCTGGGTGGCATGAGTGGTGTGGTCTGAGTGACCACAGGCTTTTCAGAGAATGAACACATCAGGAATCAAAAAGAGGTTAAAAAAGAAGTTAAAATCTAGGGAAAACTGACTATGGTTCCAAGATTAAATCGGATAGAAATAAATGTAAAGGCCTGAATTTAGGCTCAAAATGTCAAAATAATATGGAAACAATTGCCATTACCTTGGAGACAAATTTGTTTATTGATTGAAAGTTATCTTTATTTCCTTTATAATACTTGTCACTAATATTATTTTGTGTATTTTTACTTGTGCGCTTGTCTATAAGTTACTAGAATGTATGTTTCCAGATAGCAGGGAGCTAATGCATCCTGTCCACAGATGCCCACAATGTGCTTTGGCACAGTGACTGACACATAGCAGGCACTCCAGAAACATGTTAAACAATTTTTAAAATAAATCCCCTTCACCTTACCTTTTTGGGAAAGTTTCTTAACCCTTCTAAGCGCCTGAGTCTTCATCTCCAAAACTGTTATAATAAATGAAATAATGTACGTAAAGTACTTGGCCTGATGCAGCTTCCCGTAAATGCTAAGTTTACTCTTCCTGTCTAGTGCTGTTGTGTAGAGGATAAATCCTATACTCTGTAGAAGCATGTCCTGGTATGAAATGACACAGGTCTGGTCTTCTTTAAATACCGTGTTTCATAGACTACATAATCTTTTATATATTTTATCTTTGCTAGAAACCCCTAAATTATTTTGCAATGAAAGTTGCTATTTACACTATATCTTTAGTAAAATATTGATTAAAAAAATCAAAGAAATTAAATTACATTAAATTATATTAAATTCAATAAGCATTTATTGAGCTTTATTACATTATATAAAGATAATACCATCTCTATCTTCAAAGACTGTGTACGGTCTAGCTGGGTGGACTTAAATAGCTGTATTGCAAGGAATATATAAAAAATGTAAAGAGGATCTGCAGTCAGCACTGTTTTCAGTATGTGATTTTTTTTTTTTTTACAAAGTTGGTATTGAACTCTTGGAGACATCAATTTTAATACTAATAATTGTGTGCTTAGAGTTTTCTTTGGTTAGACAAAAGCACTACAGAGCAGTAAAGCGAATCACAAAGGGTTATTTAGCTGTTCTATTTTTTTTAACTTCAAATGAAAACAATTATATTTGAGACGTGCATTTAAGAAATGGGTGAATCATAAGGTCAAATTATCTTTAAAACAGAATCAAATGACCATTGAAATCTCTTATGAAAGACATTTGGCTTAGGAAAATTGTTTTCTTTTACTTGAGACTCAGCATTTATACATTTGCTGTTTTAAAATTACTTCTAAAGATTATCTCTATTATAATGGAATTGTTGTGCAAATATGGCTTAATACATAGAATGAGAGCTATTGTGGTGTCCTTTAGGGTTCCATCACAACCCGTAAATAGGCTCTCAGGTCTCTGCACAGTCTGCCCTCTGGTGCCCCAGGTCTGTGCTGCCATAGTCACATTCTCCAGCTTATCAGTCCTGAAATAAAAAGCATATTCTGAGCTCAGAAAGAGACTTGATAGATGCAGCCTAAATTCAAGTTAAGAAAATCAAATACTATCAAAGGCAGATTTTGAAGGAAGCTTTATACCGTTAAAAGGCAGAACAAAAAATAAAATATCTTAAAATGCCAGTTGAGCATTGTTCTAACTATCAGGAAAAAAGGCATGATATGGTGGAAAGATTTTCAATATACCACATTAAACTTTCTCCAAGAATTTTAAGGTGATTTTAGAATTTCTAAAGCTGAGTGTCTATTGGAAAAATGATCTGTATAATAAATACACTTAGTAATGAATGCAGTCTTCATTATTTTACAGATTCCTTCTTAGGAAAAAACAGTTATAGCCAAGTATACTTTTTCTTCTCATAGATATTTTAAAAAATTAAGCAAGATTCAAACAAAGTCTACCTACTGACCCTATGCTACATACAAAATATTTTTTGAGCTTGGTTGCCAAAACTCTTACACTTTAAATAATCATAGGAAATAAATTCTAGGAAAGGAACAGCATATATTGAAATTATAAAATACGGTTTAGAGTTCATAAGTTTCATGATGAAAATTTATTTTGCAATTTAAACAAGCTGCCAGATTTTATGAAAGACATCTTCATATTCCAGATTGATATTTAAAATGTGATCGGTCTACAATCTTATTTTAACCTGAAATGATCAAAATCAGGCTATTTAATACTTCATGAGTTGTAATTCATTAAAGAAGATGATTAAATTCAGAATCCACTAGTTGAATATGCGACAGTAGCTGTCATTTTGTGGTGTTAACAGTTTATGATAAACATCTTTTCACATACAGAACATTACATGATTAGCACAATACAAAATGAATAGCAAAGTTTTGTGTATTGCAGAAGAATAGTTGGCATACTTTTTTGTAAAAAAAAAAAAGTATAGCATTGGAAAACCCACGAATCTGAAAATTGTGCATTAATTAAAGTATTATAAATTCATTTGTTATGGGGAAAGTAGACTTATGGTTGATTTTAATGTTGAGCTATACTGCATTGCTTGCACAATAGCACACATGTCTTTGATGATACAACCTCAGAAATAAATCATTTTAAGCAGCAACGGCAGCAATTATAGAAGGATGTCAGGTTACAAAAACTGAACAATTAGACAAAAATTTTACCAGGGCATGATTCAGTGTAGGTATGATTTTTAATATTAATTTCTGTTATATCTCTATAATAAAATATTTTTTAATCTCTCTCAAGAACTCTCTAGTTTAACTAAATCCTCCCACCAGATATGCAAACTAGAGCCACGCTAGTCATTTTGGAATTGTGAAAAAAAAGGAGGTAATAACGTGTTGTGTTAAACTCTACTGTTCCAATTCATTTCAATGAGAATCAGTCAATAAAAAGTCCTTGTTTCAGCAAAGGCGAGAGAAGAAACAAAAGGACTTAATGAAATGATCTGTTTACAAAATGCTAAGTGAGGGTTCTATGAGAAAACAGCATTAAATCCAATTTTGGTTTCCTAATGCAATTTAGGAAATCTCATATGCTCCCAGATTTTGCTTGTCATTTTTTTTTTAACGGACTGAGGCATGTAGCCATTTTTTCTTTTCTTAATGTTAAAAATTTAAAAAAAAAACTATTTAACTTTCTTTCTCTTCAACTTTGCTACAGCATTTCTAAATAGCCCAGAAGAGATAAATCAACGCCTGAACTGTAACCTTACACTTATATACTTGTTAAATGGCTTTTTTACAGTCTGTTATTGCTAGAAATTGGATTGCTTTTAAACTAATGCTGTCTGGCGGGCAAAAGTGAGTGAAACCACAAAGCCTGGAGGAACACTAATTACTTGTTTTAATTAGCAGCAACTTTCACTAGAGTATAATCTCCCTACAGGCCACTGTTCCGTAAGTGTGAAAAAAAATCATGTAGGAACAAACTGATAATCTCTTCCTTGCCCCTAAATGAGAGCAGAACTCTTCTTCTAGTGTAGACGGATCATCCTGTACAGGCCTCCAAATCCGGCGGCAATAGGGCCTACCAGGCTAGGCTACCCAATTCAAAGATCTTTAGCAATCAGTTGTACAATAGAGCCTCTTACTTTATGCTTCTACATCATAAAAGTGGTCCTTTTGTTACATTTCCATCCTGAAAAGGGTCTTAATCCCTTTCTTTTCAGACAGTCTATGGCAAATTCCATGGGGACATCCCATTCGCCACAAGGACTGAAATGACCCACTCGGAAAGCAGCATGCAAAGCTTTGAGCCTTTTTCCCCCTGCCACTCTCCAGAGAACATTAAATGGTACTTTTCATTCCCCTCACCATAGGGGGAAACCCCTTAATGATGACAGAGAAAGAAAAATTCCATCACACTGTCCTATGATACCATTCTGCTGTCAGGCAGGCGTTTCCCTGGTCAGAGAATCAAACATGGCTTCCAGCAGGTGGATGGTGCTCAAGGTCACAGGCAGCCAAATGCAGAGGTTACACGCGGAGGAAGCACAGGTTCCCACAGCAAATTAAGTCATCTGTGAAGCCTTCTCATTTCCCAGTGACTAAATTTATGACTGCTCTAAAGGGTCATCGTTGCTTGCATGCACATGTGCTTTAATGAAAGCATCTGAGAGTTTAGAAGAGTGGGATCATCATCCCAATTAAAACATTCATACGTGAGCTACACGTTCAAAGAAAATGAGCGAAATATTCAAATGTGTTTATGTAACTCTTTTATTACATATGAAAAAGATAAAACTTCATCATTTTTAATAATGTAAAAGTAAAGACTTCAATAGTTCATTGAACATGGGAATATTTCTAAAGTAAAGGTGGAGGTATTGGGAAATAGCAACATTTTTCCTTGATACGAAAAATTATTTTAACTTTTGCTTTAAAGATATTTTAAAAAACACAATATTATAGTTGAGTAAAGCTATTATAAATCTTGATTACTATGCTATGGGTTCCCATAGCGTTTGAAATATGCATTTCATTTAAAAAAACTGAAGCTGACTTTAAATGATTTTTTTATAACATAAAAATATGAAACAGTAAATTTGTAGGTTCCATTGGATTTAATAACCTATACTTGATTAATTTACTTCAAATTAAAAATAGTTTTTTCATAGATTTCTGCCAGTATTTAATTTTTTTATTTAAAATACATTTTAAATAAGGTAGTTCCTGTTCAAAAGATAAGATTGAATAGAATCTATTCCATTTTACACAAATGACTTGGAGAATTGTCTAATAAACTTACACAAGTGTTGAAATTTCCAACTGTAAATGGTGATGTCGTTATAAACATTCCTTTGATCTGATTATGCTATTTTTTAAAAAACTTAGACATTTGTTAAATATTTGTCAATTTTCTGGATTAATAGTTAAGGAATACCTTAAAAGTCCACCATCCCTTTACAGGTATAACTTCTTGCAAAGTTATTTGTATATTATCACATATCACTGGGAAATATTATATATATATAATTTTATATGGTAATATATACACTTCATTTATCTCATACTCAAGGATATAAAAATCTCTGAATTATAAAAATCACCTTAAAAATAAAACCAAAACCAAGCACACCAACTCTAGAATACAACGTATATTTTATTTTGCCATTATTATATCACTCAAGTGGTAATATTTGCCTATGTTTGATTATTTAAAATATCAAGGTAAAAAACCCTCCAAAATGCTTATACTATATCTTTCCTTTGTTACTATAGAAGAGCTCTCTCCAGGAACTTTATTTTAGCTTGCATAAAGGTACCTTTAGTTACCGTTTTGTGAAAAGTGAAACTTCACAAAGCACTTATACAAAATTATTGAATCCTAGGCCTGCAGTTTGTTTTCTTCAGTGGTAGGCTTGTGGTTGGGTTGTGTCAGAGTCCAGCTTGCGGAGGGTTGGGGGGATGGTGTGCATGAGATGGCAAAAAGAGACCTGAATGAGTAAAAGTAAACATCCAGAATAAAGGAGCAGTTGAAAGGGGCTTTGTGAGCAGGGGTGTTGTAGGAGAGGAGAATGAGTGAGGGTGGGGCTGTCCCACTCTTTGTTTCCCGTCACAGCGGTGTGTCTGAGGACCTGCATTGTGTCATGAATGAACTGACCATCTCTCAAACAGGCTAAGAGTCACCCCCATAAGCACATTTAAACCATCAAGCCTAAATATTTAGAGTGATTTGGGGCTCTTTTTTCATTAATCAGCGGCTACCTACCTACACTGCCTTGATTTTCTGTACGCTCTTTCTCCCTAATACTTTTTATAAGACACATTCTGAAATTCCTGGGCAAAAGCTATGCGCGGGAATGGATGCTGTTTAAGTTTTAAGAGAAATGGTTTATTTTGTAAGACATATGTGCTATATAGAGAACCTGCACATTAAGTGAGATGCAAACTCAAACACAATTTATCTCTCTTTTCAAGTTTTAATTTCTAGGCAGAATGTGTTTTTGAGTGCAGTTTTACTTTATTTTCTCTTCTATGGGAAAAGGATACCCGTGTTTGAAGAGGTATCTTTCAGAATCTATACACCACAGGAGAAGAAAGTTGACAAGTACAGGTTGGAAAAAGAAAAGAAATGAAAAGGAAACATAGTTTTTATCCCCTCACTAAATATCAAGGTATTTGTGTTTTATAATCCTGAAGATTCTCTAGGTAGGTGTCTTGATGGGAAGTAAAACTTGAAAGTCCACGAGGGACTCAATCACAATTTCCAAGTGTCATTTAAATTCCATTATTAACTTTTTCAGTATCGTGACTGGTGGTTAGCCTCTTAGGGAAACACCATTAATAAAATGACTTAATTTAATTACTGAAAATCCAAGTAAGGAATATACGTGTACTTTATCATTATTTATATTACTGTATGTACATATATATACGTAAATAGCTATACCTTATTTGATAAGGTCTTATGTAAAGGGTAAATTTTTCTTCTAAGGTAACAAGTGATAAAACTATAAGGAATTTTTATTATTGACCTTTAAAGCAAATACTTATTCCTGACTCAAAGCACCTTCACCAATTATGTATAAAGCAAAACTTTGAAGGTGCAGGTATACTTACTGTTTTGATGATTTATTTCTTTATCTTTGGAAACATTTGTCTTTGATTTTAAAACATAAATGCCAAAACAAAAATAATCTTATATTTGAGAAGGTGTGATAATATAAATAAATATTTTAATTTTAAGTACTTATAGCTTTCCAGTATTTGCATTCTGGATACACAATTGTGTTCAAATTGTGAAAATTAATTAGGCTAATATTTGTTATTTGTTCCCTCTCAGTATGTATATTTATTTCAGTGAATATCCTATTTAAAATTTTAAATAATTCCCAGAATCATAGGGCTCCAGAAATTACCTTAGAAATTGTTTAATATAGATTTCCCACCAGGTTACTTTTTTTTTTTTTTTTGAATGGACAATTTTAAACCCAAATGTAGTCTTGACGGGGTTGAAACCTCTGGCTGCCCTTTTATGGCATTTTCAAAAAGGTTATAAATAATAAACATGAAAGAACTCTGTAAACCAAAATGCAAATTGTAATTATAAAGAATTTTTGTTTTATAAAGATTAGTCAGTTACTTTAGACAAGTTTGCTTGCCTCCAAGAACTCAAAATATAAGAAAAAAGAAGTTAGATATATTCATAAGTAAGTGCTAATTCTTCTGATTGAAATACAAAGAACTCTGAAGTATCTTTGATAAATGCTTACTATGTGTCAGTTATTACTTTAAGAGTTTTACCTGAATAATATCATTTATCTTTCACAACAGCCCTGTGAAATAGTTACTATTATTCCTACTTTACAGATGGAAAAACTAAAGCCCTTTAAAAGTCAAAAACATAAAGTTAGTGGGTTTTTTAATTTAATTTTTAAAATTTTATATTGGAGTATAGTTGATTTACAATATTGTATTAGTTTCAGGTATGCAGCAAAGTGATTCAGTTATACATATACATATATCCATTCTTTTTCAGATCCTTTTTCCATATACATTATCACAGAATATTGAGTAGAGTTCTCTGTGCTATACAGTAGGTCCTTGTTGATTACATGTTTTATATATAGTGGTGTGTATATGTTAATCCCAAACTCCTAATTTATCCCTTCCCCCCACCATTCCCCTTTGGTAACCAAAAGTTTGTTTTTGAAGGTTATGAATCTGTTTCTGTTTTGTAAATAAGTTCATTTGTAACTTTTTTTTTTTTTAGATTCCACATATAAGTGATATCATATGATATTTGTCTTTCTCTGTCTGACTTACTTCACTTAGTATGATAATCTTTAGATCCATCCATGTTGCTACAAATGGCATTATTTCATTCTTTTTATGGCTGAGTAATATTCCATTGTATATATGTACCACATCTTCTTTATCCACTCCTCTGTCAATGGACATTTATGTTGCTTCCATGTCTTGGCTATTGTAAATAGTGCTGCAGTGAACATCCGGGTGCATGATCTTTTCAAATTATGGTTTTCTCTGGATATATTAGTAAGTGTTGAAGAATGTATTTGAATGAAGACAGTCTGACTCTGGAATCTATGCTCTTATCCACTACTTGAGACTAAAATACTCTGTAAGTCTCCCCAAGAGTGTGCAAGCAAATGTGGTGCTCTTAACTCCTCCAGATGAAATACATGACATAAATGAATATGAATTGAACAATGATAGAGTTCACAATGTTTTTTTCCAAGTTGTTATTTATGACTTGAAATGACTTTTCATACAGAAATGCTATTATAAATATACTTCCTAGATTACAAATATCTGTTTAATTCATGATTAGGTTTTTCTGTACTAAACTTGTTGATCAAATTTGCTGTGCTTTATGATTTATGAAGTACTCATTATTTAATATCCATTTATTGAGTATATGCTCTATGCCACATCAGAATATTGTACCATGATTATTAGGCACACATATTCTAACAGAAGAAATGTGGAATTTTTAAATGGATTGTTATAAGTCCTATAGTAAATATACTTTCATAGTATTCTAGGAGTATAGTAGAGATTAGCTTTTTTCTGACTGGTGGATTTGAGGAAGACTTCAAATTACAAGTGTTACTGATATTTAATTTGGAACCTAAAGGATGAATAGGATTTGATGGGAACCCAAAAGATGAATAGGACTTGATGGGTAGAGAGGGAGAGATGTTTCTTCTGGAATGTTCCAGAGAACATTGTATGTTCTGTGGAATATACATTATTTGTTATGTATTATATATTATGTAAGATAAGTAAAAAATAAAATTATGTATTTTTTAATGAACTATGACCGTTAAACAATTTTTAATCATTTTTTATGACCTTAAGCTTAGGGCTATAATTTCTGATTCTTGTTTATCCAGAACTCAATTAGCACAATATTGGAGAATGTTATTGTTGTTGAGATTTTACTACATGGTTACAAGTTCTTTAACACTTCTCAATGGAGAGATGGGATCAATTTCCTTTCCCTTTCAATCTGGGTGGCCATGTGGCTACTATGGACATTAAGGTATGCTGGAAATGACACTATAGGACTTCTGAAGCTAGTTCATAAAAGACCATGGTGCTTGTCTTGTTTGCTGGAACAGAACACTTTCTCTTGGAACCATGAGCGGCCATATAGAATGTTTGACTAGAAACCATATATTTTGAAAATTAGTCAAGTAAGAGACATAACTCTATTAAAATGAGGGAAAAAAAGTCTGACTAACCAGAGGCCTCCATGTTAGAAGGATTCAGTCAAGTTTCCCAACTACGCCCTGCCTTCCCTCTATCCATCCCCACCAAGATGCTAGAAATGTGAGTGGAGCCATTTTTGATTCTAATGGCCAGCCCATCCTCCATTCATGCCACATTGGGAAAAAAAAGTAGTCATCCTGATCCCCAAAATCATAAGGTATAATAAAGCAGTCATTATTTTAAATCACTAAGGTATGAGATAATTTGTTACCCAACACTACATAGCCAGAACAAACTAGAATGAACGTGTTCAAAATTATCTTACATATGTTAAAAGTACTTGACTTTATATATATCTCTAACTGCATTCTCATTCCTCTCTTTCCTTTACTAGAATTCTTGAATGAATGAATTAAAGAATGAAATTAAGGATACAGCTTTAACATTAAATAAATAAAACAATTATAATAAATTGTGATAACTACTATGAAGTAACTTTAGAAAGTGTTATAAAAAACAAATATTAGGAGAATCTACTACTGATCTATACATTAGTTACTCAGGGACAGTTTCTCTTCAGAAATGAGATGAATGATGGGAAGGGGAAAGAAGGAGAAAATTAAAAGAATAAACTTTCCAGGAAGAAAGAACAGCTATGTTGCAAGTCAGTGAAATTGGAAAAAGCATGGAATATTCTAGAAACTGAAGGAAAAAGAAACAGTCACTACAGCTGAAACATAAGAAGCTAATAGGAAAATAACTCAAAATGACTTTGGCAGTGTGGCTCAAGATTCATTATTATAGAGGAAAATTTCTTTTAAAGAGTTTGGATTTAATCTCAAATTCAATGGGAAGCTATGTAAATTCTTTATAGGTATTAGCTATTATTATTTCTATTCATAGTATACAATATCAGATGTCTTTCTACTAAAACATTATATTTACAATACTGATATAGCATTGAACTTTTAATATTTTTTCTTTGTAGAAATTAATTTTGAATTCTTCTCAAACTAAAAGCATGTTCTCAGCAGAAAGAATAATGCCATTTCTCCCTACAATTTGTCCCCAAACAGTAACTCCTAGGCAGCCTCTACAAGGTACAGTGGTACAGGTTGTTACGTGGAAGAAGAAAAAGGGCTCAAGGGGAAAATGGAGTAGAGGTTCCATCTTTTCCCAACATTGTAATAAAATACATTTCCAATGGCCATAGTGAAGGCTAAGGCAGTACATATGGCAGTTGCAAGACTTAAGTAAAATAATCCATGTGTTTCACTTATGACATGATATAGCACATAGTAATAAAGTGTTAGTTATCATTGTTATATTTGAGATGTAAAATTATGTCAAGGAAACATTTCTTCTGAAATGGTGTAAAGGATGCTTGTGAGGTCAAGATTCACAAGTTGAGTATCCAGTAGTGCCCATTGTCAGCAGTAGCAATTTAGTTAGAGAGGCTAGCTTTTCATTTATAAGCTATGTGTAATATACCAGGCTGTCACTGAATAGAGTCATTATTTTGAGAGTAAGTTAATTAACTAATTTTATAAATAAACCCAGACAAAAATTTTATTCCTTAAAAAGGGAGTTTTTGCTGATTTCTCACATATCTCACTCCGCAGTGAGACCATTTAGGATCACTTCACATAAACTTGGGTAGTTAATATAATCTAATAAGGTCAAAGAGGTATAGACTGTTCTTTCTCCTTTTCCTTTCTCACCGAAACGCGCCATAGGTATAAGAATGTAGCCAGTTACTCCCCAAACCAGTTTCCTTTCTCTGTCTCTTCCCTTACATGCATCCAGATACAGAGGACTCCCCGGGGAAAGGTAAACCATGAGATGGAGGGAGCCTGGTTCCCTAAATCACCATGTGAGAGCTCTCTAGCCGAACACTAGCTTTGAGCTGTTATGTCAACAAGAAAGAGACAGCTTGCCCATTAAGCCTTTCGTTGAGATTTTGGGATTGTATGTTTTAGCTGTTGGAGTAACTTGATTAATATAACCACATATACTCCGGACACCCCAGGAAATGCCATTCTCTCAAGAGATAAGCTTATTATTTTTTAAAAAAATCACTTAAAATTACCATCTTTCCCTCCAAAGAAGCTCTCCCCTTTAGTTTTCTATTTCTTTTAATAGTAACACTACTTTTCCAGTCTCTTAAGCTCAAAATTGTGGTATTTTCATTGGCTCTGTCTTGCCCCCCATATATAATTGGTTGCCATCTTCAGTACAGTTTGAATTCTCAATGATTCTTACATCTAGCCCTTCTTTAGCTGATATAGCAGTTTAGACCTTTAGCCTCTTTCTTTGATCATTATTTAAGCAATTCAACTATAGTTTATTTCATTCTCAATACATGCCCAGCATTGTGCTAGGGAATATATCAGAGTCCAGCCAGGAGAAAAAAAAGCACAGTAATTTGAATAGGGAAAATTCAATATGAAGTGTTAACTAGCAAAAAAAAAAAAAAGGCTAAAAAAGGACTCTAAGGCTAGAGAAAAAGCAGATGCAGAAAGCAACTACTTTACCTAGGGCCAAGGGAGGGTGAAGAAGAAGGAACTAAGAACTTAGAAGAATAATTCCTCCAAATGCAAAGATTCAGAGCTTCTGGGAGAAAGCATGATTGCCACAGAAACACAGAGCCTGCCGGTGCTTAGGAAATCTGCAGTAGTGAGAAGTGGGTCCAGCTGGCCCCTAAGAATGACCCATATGGGAGCTGAGAAACCCGCTCAAGCGTGGGGTGGGTTGTACCTCATCCTTAGGAATGTTCCCTTGAGTGACTGAGAAACCTGCTGGAGGAGGCCATCAGGCCAGAGAGGGTCCCCACAAAAGGTTTGTCAAGTGGTCAAGAAAACTGCTGGAGTGTGTGAGTGGGCCAGTCCCTAAGAAAGGTCTGGTTTTTAGTTTTACTGTGTTCCTCCAGGGCCCTCTCTTAAAAAAACTTTGCAGCAAGTCAGCTGGCAAAGGAGAAACACTTGCAAGGTCCAGCCATAGCATTACCAAGCTGGGCAAAGAAGAATGGATTCGGAGCTGAGAAGCATTACTATGATAACTGGCACAGGGAATCAGAATAACAGCAAAGTCTCCACATTTCATTAACTCAGAAAGTACTTGTGCTGAGATAAAAGTAGATGTGGATGAGTGATATGATAGGGTATATAAAATGTTCCTAGGAATATAGAGAAGGTCACTTAATCCATCCTAGGGAATGGGAGGAATGATCATGGAAGAGCTGATGCTTTGGCTGAACTGCAAAGAATGAGTAGGTATTAGCTAGCTGGGGCATGGGTGAAGAGGAGAGAACTTTTCAGACAGAGGAAATAGCAAGCACAAAGGCTAAGAGTGAACTAGAACATTGTTCACATGATGAATTATAAATTATATAAATTGCAAATTATGGCAAAAAATTACCTTTTTTTGGTAAGCATAGGTTAGGTCACTAATTTGTCTTCTTTGTTTTTTTCAATGTTATTCTGAGATGCTTGAATTTTTATCCTGAAGACATTGAAGAGTAACTGAGGATTAGAAAGAGTTGGTGGGTTTGGGGGTGGGGTCAAGATCAGAATCACAGTATAAAAATTCCATTGCCAGGGTGAACTTGATGTAAGTTCTACAAGGATTGATATCTCGATTCACTGGTGAAACCCAAATGCCTGTAATAGTACCTGGGACATAGCAAAGGCTCAACAACTATTTGCTGAATAAATGAATGAATGAGTGAGTAATAGTTCATTTTAAAGATGGTAACTAATTTGACTTGAGTTAGAAGTGATTGAGTATTCAGTTACAGAAGTTTAGGAGCCAGATAAATATCAGTCTTCAGCTCAAGAGTGTGTTCTGAAAAGAAATTTAATTTTGGGAATTGCCAAGATACAGGCAGCATTTGAAATTTTGAGTTTAGATAAAATCATTTAAGGAAAGTGTAATGGAATGCTATGAAAAGAAGAAATGACAGAACTTAGGAAACATCAATAATTGTGATAGGAGTAGAGAAAAAGAAGTCAGAAGTAAGATTGAGAAATAACTGAAGATTTTTGAACAAGACCTTGAGAGTGAGGTAGCTTGAAGAAAAGGAGAGGGAAGATCAAGAAAGAAGCAGCAGTCAATAGTTTCAAATGCAGCGTAAGAGTCAAGTAAGATAAGAAAAGTAAGCTTAATATCTTTGTATCTGGCTTTCTCTCCATAAGCCTATGATATAACTCTCTGTGAGCCTTACTAAAGTCTAGTTCTAATCGTTTAACTCCCTCTTTAAAAACTTTCACTGATTCCTCTCTGCCCTCAAGTAAATTTCAAGAACAATCAACAAGACCCAACCTTCAGGACAGGTGTGACTTCTACTTTGAATCCCATTGTATTTCACTGGGACTTACAATCAACATTTTTATTAATGTTTGTATACGTTTCTTATCACATCTATAATCACTCTCAACCGGACTGTAAGTTTTCTGAGAACAGGAACTGTGTCTTACTCTTTATGTTTCTGCAGATTTAGTGTGATGCTTAATTTTTTTTAAGTAAAATATATTAAACATTCACCATATTCTGAAAATTGAACTAGATTGCCTTTTGTTGTTATACTATTAATTAACATTAAAGCTTGTAAGTTAGGTATAATATTACCATTTTACCTGCTCAGTGGACTTAAAATTCCTTTCCAAATTACTATCATGTAGAAAACTGGGATTTCAAACCAGGGCTGTATGGTGATAAGGCTGTGAAATGCTTTTTTCCACATTGCACTGCATTGTAGATGGAAGGACACCAAAAAATTTTTTCGTAATTAAATTGCTTTGAATTGATCTTGACCTTGGAAATGGTTTCCAACTGTATTAGTAGAGTTCTTTGCTTTATCTTATTGCCTATTATTTTAATTTTATGCTTTGGATAATGACATTGAAAGCAGAGGCGGGGGATAGAGGGATAACGAGTTGTAGATGACAGGATTAGGATTTTGAATGATCCTGACAGGTTGCAATGATAGGTTCGCATACATGAGCTGAAATTCACCAGGAAGGGTTCTGGAGGGTGCGTTAGTGTGGGGGAGGCGCAGAGGTGAAAGGGCAGTTAGGATGGTTTTAAGAGGTCCAGGAGAAAAGAAATGTGGACTTGAACTGCGTTAATGGGAATGGATGTGAGTGACACAGAGCACTTAGAATCTATAAACTGGGACAAGTGAATGGCTGCAAGAAGGAGAAAGAAAGATTCAAATAGGACTTTAAATATTTGAGCCTGAATAACCCAGGAAGGGTGAAGACATTGGCATAGACAGAGGGGGTCAGAAGGAGGACCTGGATTGGGGGTGGAAGGAGAGGAAGCAAGTGATTTCAACTTTATGTATGCAAATTATTCAAGTGGTCATAAAACATTTTCTTTTTGAAAATTGGGACACTGTTGACTCTTCAGTTAACTCTTTATTTTATGCAAGGTATTGAAACTATTCTTGAGTTTAAAAGCTACAAAGTATTTTTTTAACATCTTTATTGGAGTATAATTGCTTTACAATGCTGTGTTAGTTTCTGCTGTATAACAAAGCGAATCAGCTATATGTATACATATATCCCCTCCCTCTTGCGTCTCCCTCCTGCCTTCCATATCCCACCCATCTAGGTGGTCACAAAGCACCGAGTTGATCTCCCTGTGCTATGTGGCTGCTTCCCACTAGCTATCTATTTTACATTTGGTAGTGTATATATGTCAATTCTACTCTCTCACTTCATCCCAGCTTAACCTCGCCCCTCCCCATGTCCTCAAGTCTATTCTCTACATCTGCATTTTTATTCCTGTTTTGCCCCTAGGTTCATCAGAAGCTTTTTTTTTTTTTTTTTTTTTTTAGATTCCATATATATGCATTAGCATACGGTATTTGTTTTTCTCCTTCTGACTTACTTCACTCTGTAAGACAGACTCTAGGTCCATCCACCTCACTACAAATAACTCAATTTCGTTTCTTTTTATGGCTGGGTAATATTCCATTGTATATATGTGCCACATCTTCTTTATCCATTCATCTGTCGATGGGCATTTAGGTTGCTTCCATGACCTGGCTATTGTAAATAGTGTTACAGAACATTGTGGCACATTACTCTTTTTGAATTATGGTTTTCTCAGGGTATATGCCCAGTAGTGGGATTGCTGGGTCGTATGGTAGTTCTACTTTTAGTTTTTTAAGGAACCTCCATATTGTTCTCCATAGTGGCTGTATCAATCTACATTCCCACCAACAGTGCAAGAGGGTTCCCTTTTCTCCACACCCTCTCCAGCATTTGTTGTTTGTAGATTTTCTGACAATGCCCATTCTAACTGGTTTGAGATGATACCTCACTGTAGACTTGATTTTCATTTATCTAATAATTAGTGATGTTGAGCAGCTTTTCATGTGCCTCTTGGCCATCTGTATATCTTCTTTGAAGAAATGTCTCTTTAGGTCTTCTGCCCATTTTTGGATTGGGTTATTTGTTTTTTTTTGATATTGAGCTGCATGAGCTGCTTGTATATTTTGGAGATTAATCCTTTGTCAGTTGTTTTGTTTGCAAATACTTTCTCGCATTCTGAGGGTTGTCTTTTCATCTTATTTATGGTTTCCTTTGCTGTGCAACAGCTTTTAAGTTTCATTAGGTCCCATTTGTTTATTTTTGTTCTTATTTCCGTTTCTCTAGGAGGTGGGTCAAAAAGGATCTTGCTGTGATTTATGTCATAGAGTGTTCTGCCTATATTTTCCTCTAAGAGTCTGAGAGTGTGTGGCCTTACGTTTAGGTCTTTAATCCATTTTGAGTTTATTTTTGTGTATGGTGTTAGGGAGTGTTCTAATTTCATTCTTTTACATGTAGCTGTCCAGTTTTCCCAGCACAACTTATTGAAGAGGCTGTCTTTTCTTCATTGTATATTCTTGACTCCTTTAACAAAGATAAGGTGACCATATGTGCGTAGGTTTATCTCTGGGCTTTCTATCCTGTTCCACTGATCTATATTTCTGTGTTTGTGCCAGTACCATACTGTCTTGATTACTGTAGCTTTGTAGTATATTCTGAAGTCAGGGAGCCTGATTCCTCCAGCTCCGTTTTTCTTTCTCAAGTTTGCTTTGGCTATTTGGGGTCTTTTGTGTTTCCGTACAAATTGTGAAATTTTTTGTTCTAGTTCTGTGAAAAATGCTATTGATAGTTTGATAGGGATTACCTTGAATCTGTAGATTGCTTTGGGTAATATAGTCATTTTCACAATGTTGATTCTTCCAATACCAAAACATGGTATATCTCTCCATCTGTTTGTATTGTCTTTGATTTCTTTCATCAGTGTCTTATAGTTTTCTGCATACAGGTCTTTTGTCTCCTTAGGCAGTTTACTCCAAGGTATTTTATTCTTTTTGTTGCAGTGGTAAATGGGAGTGTTTCCTTAATTTCTCTTTCAGATTTTTAGTTGTTAGTGTATAGGAATGCAAGAGATTTTTGTGCATCAGTTTGGTGTTCGGCTACTTTACCAAATTCATCGATTAGCTCTAGTTGTCCTCTGTTAGCATCTTTAGGACTCTCTATGTTTAGTATCATGTCATTTGCAAACAGTGATAATCTTACTTCTTCTATTCTGATTTGGATTCCCTTATTTTTTCTTCTTCTCTGATTGCTGCTCCTAAAACTTCCAAAACTATGTTGAATAATAGTGGTGAGAGTGGGCAACCTTGTCCTTTTCCTGAGCTTAGAGGAAATGTGTTCAATTTTTCACCATTGAGAATGATATAGGCTGATTTTTAATCACAGTTTCAATATCAGTGCTTGTGATTGGTCTGTTCATATTTTCTATTTCTTCCAGGTTCAGTCTTGGAGGAGTTGTACTTTTCTAAGAATTTGTCCATTTCTTCCAGGTTGTCCATTTTATTGGCATATAGTTGATTGTAGTAATCTCTCATGATCCTTTGTATTTCTGCAGTGTCAGTTATTACTTCCTTTTTATTTCTAATTCTGTTGAGTTGAGTCTTTTCCTCTTCTCCCTTATTTTTCTTGATGAGTCTGGCTAATGGTTTATCAATTTTGTTTATCTTCTCAAAGAACCAGCTTTTAGCTTTATTGATCTTTGCTATTGTTTCCTTCATTTCTTTTCAATTTATTTCTGATCTGAATGTTACGATTTCTTTCCTTCTGCTAACTGGGGATTATTTTTGTTATTATTTCTCTAATTGCTTTATGTGTCAGTTAAGTTGTTTATTTGAGATGTTTCTTGTTTCTTGAGGTAGGATTTTATTGCTATAAAGTTCTCTCTTAGAACTGCTTTTGCTGCATCCCATAGGTTTTGGGTCATCATGTTTTCATTGTCATTTGTTTCTGGGTATTTTTTGATTTCCTTTTTGATTTCTTCAGTGATCTCTTGGTTATTTAATAGCATAGCGTGTTGTTAGCCTCCATGTGTTTGTATTTTTTACAGTTTTTTTTTTCCAGTAATTGATATCTAGTCTCATAGCATTGTGGTCAGAAAAGATATTTGATATGATTTCCATTTTCTTAAAATTACTAAGGCTTGATTTGTGACCCAAGATATGACCTGTCCTGGAGAATGTTTCATGAGCACTTGAGAAGAAAGTATATTCTGTTGTTTTTGGATGGAATGTGCTATAAATTATCAATTAAGTCCATCTTGTCTAATGTGTCATCTAAAGCTTGTGTCCTTATTTATTTTCATTTTGGATGAGCTGTCCATTGGTGAATGTGGGCTGTTAAAGTCCCCTACTATGATTGTGTTACTGTCGATTTCCCCTATTATGGCTGTTAGCATTTGCCTTATGTACTGAGGTGCTCCTATGTTGGGTGCATAAATATTTACAATTGTTATATCTTCTTCTTTGATCAATCCCTTGATCATTATGTAGTGTTCTTCTTTGTCTCTTGTAATAGTCTTTATTTTAAAGTCTATTTTGTCTGATATGATGATTGCTACTCCAGCTTTGTTTTGATTTCCATTTGCATTGAATATTTTTTCCATTCCCTCACTTTCAGTCTGTATGTGTCCCTAGGTCTGAAGTGGGTCTCTTGTAGACAGCATATATACAGGTCTTGTTTTTGTATTCATTCAGCCAGTCTGTGTCTTTTGATTGGAGTATTTAATCCATTTACATTTAAGGTAATTATCAATATGAAGGTTCCTATTACAATTTTCTTAATTGTTTTCAGTTTGTTATTGTATGTCTTTTTCTT
The DNA here is from genome assembly GCF_964270905.1 of Leucopleurus acutus. Classification (NCBI taxonomy): domain Eukaryota; kingdom Metazoa; phylum Chordata; class Mammalia; order Artiodactyla; family Delphinidae; genus Leucopleurus; species Leucopleurus acutus. Next base: position 101,978,850 of record NC_139145.1, read on the forward strand.
CTCTTGTAACTCCTGCCTAGAGAAGTTACTTTAACATTTGTTGTAAAGCTGGTTTGGTGGTGCTGAATTCTCTTAACTTTTGCTTGTCTGTAAAGGTTTTAATTTCTCTGTCGAATCTGAATGAGATCCTTGCTGGGTAGAGTAATCTTGGTTGTACACTTTTCCCTTTCATCTCTTTAAATATGTCCTACCACTCCCTTCTGGCTTGCAGAGTTTCTGCTGAAAGATCAGCTCTTAACCTTACGGGGATTCCCTTGTATGTTATTTGTTGCTTTTCCCTTGCTGCTTTTAATATTTTTTTCTTTGTATTTAATTCTTGATAGTTTGATTAATATGTGTCTTGGCATGTTTCTCCTTGGATAAATCCTGTATGGGACTCTCTGTGCTTTGTGTACTTGACTATTTTCTTTACCATGTTAGTGAATTTTTCAACTATAATTTCTTCCAGTATTTTCTCAGACCCTTTCTTTTTCTCTTCGTCTTCTGAGACCCCTATTATTCAAATGGTGGTGTGCTTGATGTTGTCCCAGAGGTCTCTGAGACTGTCCTCAATTCTTTTCATTCTTTTTTCTTCATTCTGCTCCATGACAGTTATTTCCACTGTTATCTTCCAGGTCACTTATCCATTCTTCTGCCTCAGTTAGTCTGCTATTGATTCCTTCTAAAGTATTTTTAATTTCATTTATTGTGTTGTTCATCTTTGTTTGTTTGCTGTTTAGTTCTTCCAGCTCCTTGTTAAATGTTTCTTGTATTTTCTCCATTTTATTTCCAAGATTTTGGATATCTTTACTGTCATTAGTCTGAATTCTTTTTCAAGTAGACTGCCCATTTCATCTTCATTTGTTTGGTCTTGTGGCTTTTTACCTTGCTCCTTCATTTGCTGCATATTTCTCTGTCTTCCCATTTTATTTAACTTACTGTGTTTGGGGTCTCCTTTTCACAGGTTGCAGGTTTTTAGTTCCCATTGTTTTTGGTGTCTGCCCCAGTGTTTTGGTGTCTGCCCCCAGTTGGTTCAGTGGCTTGTGTTGGCTTCCTGGTGGAGGGGACCAGCGCCTTTGTTTTGGTGGTTGGGCCTGGATCTTGTCTTTCTGGTGGGCAGGGCTGCATCTGGTGGTGTGTTTTGGGTTGTCTGTGAACTTAGTATGATATTAGGCAGCCTCTCTGCTAATGGGTGGGGTTGTGTTTCTGTCTTGCTAGGTGTTTGGCATGGGGCGTCCGCACTGAAGCTTGCCGGTTGTTGAGTGGGGCTGGGTCTTAGTGTTGAGACGGAGATCTCTGGGAGAGAGCTCACCAATTGATATTGTGTGGGGCCATAAGTCTCTGGTGGTCCAAAGTCCTGGACTCAGCTCTCCCATCTTGGAGGCTCAGGCCTGACACCCGGCTGGAGCACCAAAACCCTACCAGTCACATAGCTTTCTACATTGTCAGACTGGCTTCTGTTCAGGGTTTCCAAGGTGCTATTCTTCTGAGAGTCATTCTAATCTCTGCTCTTCTCCATTCCTTCTGAAAATTATGAACCAGGAACTAATCTAGGTCTATGGATTTCAGTAGTAAAAAAAACAGTCAAAAATGTCTGGGTTCATGGAGTTTATACTTCTTGTAACCCGAGTCTCACAGGGAACATGGACTGCTTCTTGGTATTTTCTAACCCAGGTGTTTTCTACTGTGAGGATTTCAGTGAAAGATCCCAGGAAAGTGCACCCCTATACCTCTGCAAATTGATTTTATTGAGTTTCCAGGAAATGGGATACTCCTATGTGTTAGCTGTGTGACTTTTTTTTTTTTTAATGGATGGCACAAATCTTTCCTTTGCTGTAAGGATGAATGCTATTATCATTGTTTTTAAAAAATGCTCCAGGAATTTCTTCTCTCTGGAATTCCTTTTAACATAAACTCAGACCTAGATTTTTGTTTTAAGGGATAAAATTTTCAACATGTACTTAAAGCTGGTCTTGCTAAAGCTGGGCCACCTGCAGCTGCGAATTATTCCAGCCCCTCTTCCATAAAGCAACCTCCCAGATTTAAATATACCCCGGGAGGAAAACATGTTCCCTGCCTGCAACTGTTCTGTGAACCCACAGCTCCAGGCTTTTTCTTAAAAGATGCTGACCCATGCTGGTGAAGGCCTTTAAAAAACAGGTAATCTCAGGTACAGGTGGTAGAAGTATATTTTGCTACACACTTCCTTTATAATAGGCCTTAGTGTGTAGCAGAGCAAATCTTCCAACATTGTTTTTCTTCTCCAAAACACCTGTGATTAGTTTGGGCCCTTTGCATATTATAGAGTTAAATAGTCAACTTTTGCAGAGAGAGTTGAATGCCTCGGAGCCTGGAATTCCAGTGCCTGGAATCCTATGCTTGGAGGCACTCTTTTGAGTTGAGATATTATCTTCAAGAGGCCCTCTCCTCACAGCTAGCACCCGATCAGCACTTGTCTCACCCGTCCCCCTGCAAAGAAACTTGGAGTTCAACTTCACAGTCTCGGAACCCTGCTATGTGGAGAGCTGCTTAGAGAGCAGCTCTGCTGCGCCAGCCACTGCCAGGAGGCTGGTATTTCCGCTACATAGTATTGAGCAAATACTTTGTGTCAGCAGCAAAACAGGGTGCATTGTGTGCGTCATCTTACTTAATTGCCATAACTTGCCTGGAAAGTCCATAACAGCTGACGAGACTGAAGCTGGCAACTAGAAAAGACAACTTAAAATAGCCAGAGACATTTCTTAAGACATCCAGGGGCATTTGTGGAAATCACTAAGGTTCATATTAAATTCATTATTAAATCTTACATTAAATAAAACTGAACTCTTTTTGTAACATTTCCACCTAATATGAACCAGTAGTTAAGCCCTGTTTTCATCTCACTGGACTTGTTACGTGACTTTGTTTCCCATTGTGTCCCAACTTTGGCATTTACCCATGGGCTGAATCTATTTGTTCTTGACTTCCTTGCTTAGAATGAGCTGTAGTGTCTGAACTAAAATTCTGAGTCTGACCCATCTGGCCACCCCTAGCTGGTCTCATCCCACCCCTGTGCAGAACGGAGCTTGGATATCATCTGACAGATATGTCTTCTGGAAACTCTCCCACTCTCTCTGGGCTTTCTTGGATTATTGTTTGAACTAGCTGTTGAAGGCTGAGTGGGAGTTTCATGAGTGAATAAGAGAGGAAGGATATTCCAGATAGCAGAAACAGCATGTTCAAAGGAAAATGCAGGGAGGCACAGCAGACAGAGGTAACTGTCTCAATGATATTTGTTATACTCAGTATAAAGAGTCTTCACAGTAGAGGTTGAAGATGAAGACTAAAAGATGAGTAATTCTATATTTCACTTTCATCTCCCCAAAGCAAGTGCTTCTCCCTTTTTTGCTTATCTTTATACATCATGCATAGCTAAAATGAACTTGCCTTTTTCTAGTATTATCCTTAAAACTTTATCTCGTCTTTGACTTTCTCTTCTTGGTGTTGGTCATAGAGGTCTATGACATATGTTACTTGTAATTCTTAGCTCATCAAAACAAACCTTATGGTTTCTTGAGATAGTCTTGTTTATTTCTTAATTGGTTTGGCTTTTTTTTTTGTTTCATTTAACTGTTCTGCCCTTAAGAGTCTTCTCTGGGGGAGTTGAAGGATGGAATTCTAGATACCAGATCATACCTGCACTTCTGCCTATATTTTATTTTATACATAGTTTTCCTAAAAATCTAAGATACATGTCTGTCTAAGAATCTCCAACAGACAATTTTTACACTTTTATGAACTCCTAGATGTCATATAGCAGTTAATTGTTAGTTGTGTCTTCCCAATATTTAGTTCTTCTTCATTTCCTGATTAATAAACTCTACAAATTTTACCAGGATACAGCATAAAGACCACGTTTCTCATGTTCCTGGCCTAAAATATGGCCAATTGGATATAAGTAGAGATTATGTCTATATAGGAAGTGTTCTAATAGGAGAGTGATATGAAGTTTTCCTTTAATGAGGATGAAGTGATTGGAGCACTTGGACTATGCTGAAGAGGACCACATCAGAAAAGCAGTAGCAATAATAACGGCCAGCAGTATTTGTAGTATTTACTATGTACCAGGAATTGGTTTTTACATTTTGCATATGTATGCTTCACGACAATCATATGAGGTAGGAATCTAAGTTTCCTCATCCCTAAATAATACTTAAGAGCAGGGATCATGTCACATTGCCTGGGCTGGTGTTTGATGCTGCATTTCACAGTTTTATTACCTTACTTAACAAGAGTTAAGAACAGCACCTGGACATGAGAAGCACTCATTAAATGTTAGCTACTATTAGTTTTGAATAATTATTACAAATTACTATCCATAGTTCCAATTAACAGTGTCCATTAAAATAATTTATAGTGAGTAGTTATAAATCTATTTATAGATGTAGATGTGGAGGTAGAGAGAGAGATGAAATGACTTGCCAAAGATCAAACACCTAGAAAGTGGTGAAGTTGGGTTCTATATCCATGTTCTTAACCTGTTGTGTTTTGAATGAAGGGCTGAAAGGAGCCTGGGATCTGCAATAATTTGCGTATTGCTACACTAACCCTGGATTTTGCTACACTGGCCTCTGGATTTTTTCAGCAATGAATCAAATCTCATGCACTAAAGCGGTTCATCTGGGTTTTCTCTTACATGCAGCCAGACTTAATTCTAACTGTATATTGTCTTAATTTCTCCCAAGGCCGCTGCCACTTTCAGATCATTATGCAATTCTTCCTTATAGATCAAAGTCAAGTTCAGAGTAAGAATTCTTATTGCCCCTTGCATCGTCTGTGAGAAAAGTTATCAGCAACAGTAGTGAAGAATTTTACGTTCACAGGACTTTTAAGTTTCATGGAGTTGGTGACCCCACAGATAAGTCGATAGGTGAAGGCCCCACAGCTACCATCAGCCTCTTCCCCCAGGGCTATGTCACTTATTGCCTGGATTAGGAGATCATCATTCCCATTCTCTGTCTGCTCAGGCATTCAGTGCACACTTCTACTAGAGCAGTACTAGAATCTCTCTTTTAATTTTCAACCAGTCTCAGTCTCTATCTTCATGATCTTCTCTCTTCCTGATCGTGAAGCTTAATAGAAATACATATCTTTGTATCTGTTTGTACTAGATTATGTCCAATTCTTCTTGTTGCTAAACTCATGATTTTAAGAACTAAGCACTTTTAAGAACTGGTGGACCTCTTTATTTAACACAAACACTTCACCAATTCTGCGGGGGTTGCCTAATGGAACTATGGTAGGATATGAATTTTGTTTTTCAATATTAGCACTTAGGACCTGTCAAAATTGTTAATTGTTCAGTATAAAATGGCATAAGTACAAACTAGGATGAAATAATGAATAAATTATTGAAGTTTAAACTAACAAATTTAGAAGTGTAGTAGAATCTAATAAAACATTTTCTATTTGTTTTATCTGACATTGCTATTGGATAATATTTAGTTGTAGTATAGAAATTCATCTATAGTTCTTAACATTTTATACCATTTCAACGATCTGGCTAGAAATAGAAACTCACATTAACACATTTTGATACTTTGCTTTTTTACTTAATTTTGTTTTTTTTTAACTCAGAAATGAGAACTAGGAAATCCATAATCAGTGCTTGAGCATAAGGAGGAAAATAAAAAATTACATGGTGTAAATTTTAGACTGGAAAAACCAAGTGGAATATCTTTGAAAACTGCTCCATCTCTTGGTACTACCTCTTAAGCAGTCAACCACAAGGATGATTTGATTTAAACTAGAATCTCCTCAGATATACTCTGAGGTGTAACACTAAAACACTAAAGTAAATACCACAAAACATCCTTTGCCTTTGAAACATAACTGCTGTCATAATGACCATCTGCTGGCTGTAGGTTTCGAACATCCAGTGACCTTTGACATTTATGACAAATTATGTACCAAAGTGCTAGTGACACCTTGTTAAAATGAAGCCAGAGGCCCTCAAGTTCTCAACCCCTCTTGTCTTTAAAAAAGCATGGGTTAAACGGCGGCAAGAGGCAGCTTGGACAGAAAACACACATGGCAACAGCTAAAATGAAATGAAATCCTAATCCTGTACACTTTCGACTTGTGCAGCTAGCTTCACTGCAATGTGCTTTCAACCATTAAACTACCTTAACCTTCAGAAGAGCAAAACCAGTTAAAACTGACTGAAAATTTGCACATCACCACACAAGATTTGATTGATTCTTATTTGAAAATTGCGTGGAGAACAGTCGCTTACTGTAATATTTTTAACCAACAAAATATGTTTCTCAGTCACCTCCAGTGCACAGTGAAATTGATGCCGTATAAAAGCAATGTGAAGAACACTTTTCAAAGTCACAGAGTTAGTCTAGCCACAAAATACAGTAGTACCAGTTGGATTTAGACAGAGTAGGCTATGTTGTAAAAGGTTTTTAAAAATGCATGATCCCAGTTCCAGAGATACATACTAATTTTACATATAGGGGATAAAACGAGGTTAGTTAGTACTTATAAAAACTCTATCTGTATGTTTTTGTAAGCAGTAATTATTTTACTGCTATTGTCATAAAAATCATGAAAATAATGTACAAAAAATTAAGTTATAAAATACAATTTCTTTATAGAAAAAACAACGCAATGCATTTTAAATTTATGATCTTGTGACACAAGGTAATGGTCTGAGGACAAGACTTACTCTTAGTTAACCTAGTAATTGTTAAACTTATGAGGTAAACTGTACAAAAAAATGTATATAATGCCACATAATGGGATGTCATAAGAATGTTGACATACTGTGAAATATTAAGACATTTCTCAAACCTTTAGGAAAATTCGAACTCCTTAGCATTCAATTTCTCAGCTGTGTTTGTTGACTGATTAATATAAAAGAGACTGTGTTATCTTTGGCATTAAACAAATAGAACCTGAGCCAAGGAAACCACAGAAAATGAGAACATATACTTAACGATGAAAAAATCTACATCGTACCCTCATGCTTATCTAAAAAGCAGTTTACCTATTTTTTTAAGAAATGATTAGGCTTTCACAGCTGTGTTTTGTTGGAGATGTTATTTACAGTTTTGAGATTTGCTTTAGATAAAATGCTAACTTGTCTAAAGGAGAATTTGTGACCATTGGAAAACTAACTTATGATGAGGTTTAACGTTTTGTGTGTGGGGTTATAAAGTTTTCATTTAACGTGTTCGAATTTCCAAATTGGATTATATGATAAGTGAAATGAATTCTAGAAATACACAATCACCATGGTTCTTCTGTGTGTGTTTTAGAAACTGTATCAGACAATTATTTTTCTTACCTTTTATCTAGAGTACTTTCAGAGGGCATGGGCCACAGATTTAGATATTGCACCATTCTCTCCTATTAGAATATTACAAATCATGGGTACCTGTATAAAATATGCACATAAGTATATGAATATGTTTGCATCTATGTATATATATTATATTTATAACTTCATGATCTTTTATTTGAATATTCTAATTGACATTTCAGAGACAAAATTTGGTCTTAAGCAAAATTTGCCTGCAATATATTTCTGGTTCCTTTCTGCCTTTGCATTTCAGCAGATTCTTTCACCCTCATCCAGTGCCTTTGTTTGTTCTTTTTGCCCCCAAAAGGACCACCACTTCCCTTTCCCCACACTCCCCCCTCAAAATTGGCAGTGATGTTACAGTCCCCAGAATATAGGGAAATTTAGATTTCTCTTCTGGTAATTAACAAAATAATACCAATGAACACAGTATCACTGTAAGATTTTTTTCTATGGAATGTTAGATATGGAACCTTAGAGACCATATTATCCAGTGTTGTTTTTTTAAATAAATAGATTTTTAAATTAATTTAAACATTAAATTAATTAATGGAACTCCTTTTACATTGCCTAAGATATCTCTGCTTGAAGTGGAAGTGAGAAGCCAAGAGCCCTAATTGCTCATCTTGACTTCCTCCCCCCAAACTTCTCTGGAGTTAGTGTAGCTTGTAAAGAATTCCATGAATAGAGTTTGAAAAGCCTTATGTAGCCCAACAACACAGACACAAAACTAAGTCTAAGAGAAGTGAAGTGACTCTAGCTTTTGTCTGAAATGTCCCTCCTTAGTCAATGTCTTCATATTTGAAAACCCTTTTCACGGGACTACTGCTCTGTCATGACCTAAATGACATCTCCTACATAGTCATCATATGCTATTTTTTTGCCATGCTCTTAGTCTTTAAATAATACTCTACTGAAATTTTTTGTGTATCCCATGGGGACAGAGACCATTTACCTCATTTTATATCTAGCACCTGTGTCTGACCATAGCAGGTACTCATTAAATGTTAACATAAGTCAGTATTTTCTTTAGAGTTGACGAGTTATTTCATGGCTTAATACTAGCAGAAACAAAACAAAACAAAAAAACTAAACTAAAATGAGCAGTTCTCCAATCTTATTGCAAGACTTTATTATGTGATTTTGTTTTAGACTCTTCTCTAATAAGACTGTGTATTAAGACCTCTATCTCAGTACTCAACTCAAAACAAATGAAAATTATGAGAATTTCAGATACAAAAAAAAATTATTATACCCACGCTAAAGAAGTTTTGTTGTATCTTGCTTTGTAGCTAAATTTGTCTAACATTTGTGATGGCTACAACTATATTTTTCACTGCATGTATACTTTCCACATGTATACATACATGTTTTCCTACATGCATACTTCCCGATCTTAGTCCTGGCTGGTGGATAAGGATGTTCACCTTCTCCTCACTTGCTGCAACTGGCTGCTTCTTGTTTTGCACCAAGTATGTCTCTTCCACCCACACCCAGTACTTTATAGTTTCACTCTATATCCATTAGCTCAGTATCACAGAGAAGAAATTGTGGTGCTCTAGGACTGTCTGAAATGGAATGGGTTACTATAAAATATAAATATTCAGTGGGTTATTATAAAATATAAATATTCAGTGGGTTCTAGTAGAAGGTGGACTGTCTTGTTTTCTAGATGTTCAGGAATGAATTTACTCATCAAGCCATGGACCAAACACATGTCCCCACTATTAAATATACCAATATAGTCACATCCACATCAAAAAGCTCTGCCTTCCCCTGTTAAAACTCTGTTCTCCTAATGTAACATTCTGCACTTGTTCCTAAAGAAATGCCTCCTCACCTACTCAAAGACATCACCTTAGCAATTCTCCCTCTATGTTCTGTATCTTCCATGTTTCTTCCCACTATACATACACAATGTAACATCCTCCATCTTTAAAACAAATCGCTCCCTAGAGCTCTCTCACTGATTATCTCTTTCTACTTACCACCACGGCACTTTTCTCCTCTGCCTTGCAGCAAAACTCCCAGAAATAGATTCTATATGCATCTCAACTTCCTCCCTTTTCTTTCCTCCTATTTTCTCTTGAATCAATGCCAGTCAGGCTTTTTGTTATTCTGAAACTCAAAATTATCTTGCCAAAGGATAGGAGACTGGAGCATTTATAATCCTGAGTCCTGTCTTCTCATTATTGAGAATTGCCTGTAGTGTCCTTGATTCTATACACCACCACAAGGGCTGAGTGAGTTTTTTTTCATTTTGGAAAAAATACCTTGAGGCAGTTAAGCAGAAAAACTTGGGAGATTGTTAGCATGGACTGGAACTGTCTACCACAGTTTCAGCAGAGCCTGGAGATTGACCAAGGGGATATGGAGCACAGGACACACAAAATGTCTGCTTTGACATTTTCCCTGTTTGTTCCATCTTATTCTCTTTTTATGAATCCTCCTCATTTTCCTAACCTTTAAATTGACATGCCCAGGAGTTAAAGCTTAGACCCTTCTCTTTTTTAAACTACATTTACTACTCATCTGACCTTATACAGTCCAGTTACTTTGAAATCATGTGTATAATGTTTAACTTTTTATTTACCTCTTTCCTGAATTTTAGACCAATACATGAGGTACCTTCACAATATCTCTACTTGAATGTTAGTTCAAAACCAAACTCTTGACATAAATTTACCATAAAGCCAAGTAGTTCCCCTCAGAGGAATCTACCCACGAGAAATAAAAACATATGTTTTTACAAAGACTTGTACGTGAATGTTCAAAACTGCATTATCTTTAATAGCCCCAAAGTAGGAAAAAACCCAACTGGTAACATATCCATTCAATGAAATACTATTCAGCAATTAAAAGGGACGACGTATGCTATAACATAAATGAATCTCAAAGCATAGTTCTAAGTAAAAGAAACCAGACACGAAAACCTATACGTTGTATGATTCCACTCACATGTAATGTCCAGAATAGACAAATCTACCAAACAGAAAGTAGTTTTCACCACTTTCCGACTAAGAATATTCTAATCATAGGGACTCTGAGCTTGCTTGACCTGCACCTAGAAAAATTTTCCTCTGAATATCTTGTTCTCCCATTTTATTTAGCTTTCTGCCCAAATGGCAGATATTCATAGGGGCCTTTTCTGATCAACCAATCTCAAACAGCTCTTGCAATCCACCATTCTCAGATCTCATTTGGCTTTGCTTACCTTCTTAGCTCTTATCACAAATGGGCATAAACTATGTTTGTTTTGTCTGTATCTATCAATAAAGTAGAGACAGGGAATTTACCTCTTGACACGTCTCTATGCGAAGGGACTGGAAGAGCACTTGGCAGATAATAAGTAATCAAGAAATTCAGTCATCCATCCATCTGTCCATCAGTTTGTTCATTCTTCCATTCAACATTTTTCCTTTTAAAAGTTCTAATTCTCATATCACGTGTAATGACACTGTCAGTGTATCAAATAGTGTATTTTAGAAGGCAAGTGGAAAAAGAGAAGCCAGGGTATGATGAAGTTAACAGAGACAAATTGACAGACAGAAATAGATATGTGTCTGTAGACTAACAGTAGCAGGATAAGTTGGATGGAAGCATGGTTGCTGAGTCTGTGTCCCTGGGTGACGAGCCTACCCACCGAACTGGAGTTCAGGAGAAAGGTTAAGTTGAGAGACAGGACTTGGGACTCATCTGCCTAGGGGTGATAGTTAAAACTGTTGTATCCTGAGTTATTGTCAGCAGCTGCTCCTACACACTCGGGAACTCTCCATTAACATTTAAACTGACTGTCAAGTCCATAATTTTGTCCTCTCTCTTCCATCAGTTGCCTTCTTCCTTTTAAAATGTTGAAGTCCTCCCTGTCCACTGGCACATTTACCATTGCCAACCACTAGTTCTCCAGTATTTTCCATTTTCAAAATCATTTCACTTTATTATCCAGGCTTACTCCATCTTACTTTTCCTCTTCATTCCTCTACTTCCTTAACATATTATCTCATTTCAGCCATCTTCAATGGGAGAACTCTGATTGCCATCTGTGGTCAAAACCACCCTTCTTCATTTCTGATTAACACCCTCTATGTCTCAATGTCTAATAACCTGCTCAGTGGGTAGCATGATTTCCCTGCAATAGAATTTTACTAGAATTGAACTTCTGTTTCTTTAAAAAGATTTAGAGTTTGTACTTGCTTGAAAAAGTTTGAACCTGAGAGAATTCAAACAAGCTGAAAAAATTATTTCTAGAATCTTATAAAAAATTAAGAAAGATACAGGTAATTGTGGACATGGACACAAATTAGTCTTTTAATTAATAAATATATTTTGATTCTTAACTAAAATAAACAAGGTTCGATGTAACTGCATACCTGTTGAATTTATAATCTTATTGAAACAAGAAAAGAAAACTTGGGAGTTTGAAGAAGGGTAATAAAAAGGTAAGAAGTAGGTTCTAACTTAATAAAAAAAGTTAAAGACAAGACATGGAGAATTAAGAGAAAAGGAAAAATGGCCATTCAGGAAAGGTAAGAATAATCAGAAATGTAGCAAGTATAAAAGGTCTGTCATTCTCATTGTAGGAGTGTGCTATTACCAAAGCATGACTGTTTTAAAGTACAATAAAAGAAAAAAAAAATACATAGAAATCATCACGATCAAATTTTTAAAAATGTATTAGTGATATAGAATATTAATGTCATTCATGTGAGAAAAAATAAAAGCATTTCCAATAATTATCAGGATGTGAAATATCAGTTATATAACTACCTAAATCTTTAGGTAAATGATTTTGATATATACACAAGGATATCTAAACAACACATGCAAGATTAGTAAGAAAATCATCAGGAATAACAGCTAGTGCTTTATGATAGCGTTAGTAGAGCTCGCTCAAGGGCTTAATATCACTTTGGCCCAATTTGATAATTTGATGGAGGTTTCAAAAGTAAACAATTATATATAACATGTTTCTATCATATATAATTATGTAACTATATATTATATCACATTGTCAAAGCATAATTTTATACTAAAAATATCTTACACAACTTATATTTGTCTATGCCTATAAAGTTTAGAAAATATATTTATCATTATTTTTACTTCATCGGTGAGGAAAACACAATTAAGAAATATTAAGCGACTTCCAGATCACATAGTGGGTATTAAAACAAGGTCTTAGTGAATCCCCAAACCAATGCTCTTTCTACTGCAGTATATTGCCTCCCTCTATATGTGAATCAAAATGAGGATATAATTTACATGTATTAATTGTCTTTATATCTCAGAATATAGCCTGTGATTACACTTCAAAATCCACTTTAGATAACTGGTTTAATTGGGCTAAAATTTGTGAATTTGGGTGTCTGCTGTTAAAAGGCAAATATTGGTAAAATGATAAGACATGGTTATCATTGGCTATAAAATTTCCTAGCCCAAAGTAATCTATCACATCAATATCTATCAGTGACAAAAAGAAAGAAGGAAAAGTCTGGAAAATCTGGCCCTCCCTGGAAAGCAAAGCTCAGAAAGAAACCCCTCCTGCCAGGGCTCTTTGTATGGATGGTGGTGGGGAGGAGAGGGCTTTGAGCTCCTTAGCTAAGGAAACAGGGACCAAAATGGGAAAGGAAGTGTGAATCCATCAAAAGCAAATTTCTTGAATTTCTTACAGTGCCTTGGATTTGGTGCTTTATACTAGGGCATTAAACCAAAATTCAACCCAGTACACTAGCATACTTCATTATTTCAATCATGCATATGTTTTCACATATTAAACTCTTTGAAATCAGAATGTGTATTACATTTAATATGATAAGAGAGCATTGCATCTTAGTTAATTGGCAGCATTTTTATTTCTTAGTAGTGGTGTATCTTACAACTGATGGCACCTTAGATTTAATGAAGGACTGTAAGTGAGGTTCATCTGAGAATCAAAAGAAAATGTGTATGAGTCTATTCTTACGTCTTCCACGGAGGCTCAGCATCACTTCCAGGGCAAATCCTATTCTGATCTAAATTTTATTAGTCTTTAACCACAAGACTAATATCTTATAAGTGTATCATTCAAGTTCCTTATCTGTTCCATTTCTCTATGAAGATGGTGTGATGTTAATTGAAAAAAGAAAGTTAAAATATTCCATTTATATGAGCAGTATATATAAAAGCTATGAAATCTTCATGGCATTTAAAACAGAATTTTAAAAATCTCATAGGATTCAGAATACTTTTACTTTTTAATGAATTTTCAAATTTTGCAAGATGTTTGATTTTTGGAAGCATCTGTAGTCAAACGAAATATTTTAACTAAGTAGCTGGTCTGAGATGTAAAGACTGAGTTCAATCTAAAAGAAAGTCTTCAGTCTAATAAATTGAGTGCTGGTTAAACTCTGAAAGCGAAAGCTCTGAGCTGTATGTTTCTAGCTGGATTCTCAGTTTTTGTTTTGTTTTTTAATAAGGCATAGTTTCCCATGCAGTAACATATGGTTTCAATATTTGAGCATTCTCAGCCATTTTCCCCATATGTTTGTTGTAATCGACTAACCACACATGGCCAAATTCTGCCCTTAGATGAGCACAGAGAACGCTCACTGGGGTCGAAGAAAACAAGCACATTTCATGCAGCAACCTATGGTCCTCAAACCAGGCTCCTGTCACTATTTGCACAATAATGAATAGTGCAAATGAATAATTATTAATACATTTTAGAAATGACTCTGGTTTCAGAAGCTCTTTTGTTCTGAGAATCTCTGAGATGAGCTGTTTGACAAAGGAGCTGTTGAAAGACTTGAGGAAAGTTGTGTGCAATGATGTGCATGCATTGAGTTGGGGAATGGGGAGCATCAAAATCATTTTTAATGTGATTTTAATTTAATGTGATTTTAATGTGTCAGTAACCCAAGACATGATTTACTTATTTCATTCATTCTACAATTTAGCACTCATCTAGGCACTGAGTATACATTGTCTGTTCTCAGGGAACTCCCATTCTAGGGACATAATACTGACAATAAACAAATAAATTAATAAATAAGCCAGGAAGTTTATATAAGTGCAATAAAGATTATAAAACTGAATAATGTTAGAGTGATGGGAATATTTTTGCAAGGGTAGTTAGAGAAAGTTTTCTTTTGGAAGAAGTGATATTTGACCTGAGACCACATCGATGAGGATGAGCCAGCCATGTGAAATCTGCAGTGGAAATCAGGATATACCAGACGAGAGGAAGACCCTAAGGCTTGGACAACCTCATGATTCTGGAGGGAGGTAGGATAGAAAATATAGGCAGGGACCAGACCATGCAGGTTCAGGTAGACCACGATAAGTTTTGTGGATATTAGTTTAAGCACACTGGAGTATTTTAGGCAAAAGAATGAAGCAAACTGATTTACTTACACATTTGTATTTAAATAAACCATTAGATTTGCTTTGCCATCAACTGACCACCACAACAGTAACTATTGAGGATAACAATGGAAAATACAGAGAATTCCACTATTTGATGGGAATGAAAATTGTGACACTAGCAAGGATATTTCAAGATACGGAAAATCTGAGACATGATTTTGGTTTTCTGGGATATAATTTCTCTAGGCATAAGATCCTTGACTACTTACACACAATCTAAGAAGAAATCTTCCTGTGAGCTTTAAAGGGAAAAGTAAGACATAGAATGATCTACATGTGAACCTCACACAATTAACATAAACATACTTCCATCTATGATAATAATTAGGAACATTTGGATGAATGGTATCGTGATAATAGAATTTTTTTTGACGGGTAAGAATTTTTGAAAATAGAAAAAATGATGCATTTGGAAATCACTTTATGATTTCATAAAGTGATTTCCCAAATTGAACTTTAGCGGATACATATACAATAAATCTTCCACCAACCCTGTGCAATTTCAATTTGGATCACTTTTTTATTCACTTTAAATGTAATATACTGACACTTATACATCAGTATTAAGGGTATTATAATTCTTTGAAGGAGGTTTAATTTTCAAAATAGCAAAAGAAAATTTTTTGACATATAAGAATGTAATTACCCAGCATCTAATCTACCCTCTTTTGTTCTCTAAGATGATGGTAAAGTAAAATCATAGAAAATAAAACTAAACATTTGGAAACATTTAACAAATATTTGCAGAGAGATTTATTTTCCAAATACCTACCGTGTATTTTTAGGTTTTAGGGTCCTCACTAAGTTCCATGGCACTTTCAAATAGTTGTTTATGTTCAGTGACATATAGAGATTTATATCAAACCAAGATTGCTTTGATCCAGAAATCTATAATCTGATAAATGTAGGATGATGGAACTTTGTCTAGAGATTTTGAGAGGGCATGGATTTTCTAACTTAATTTGTAGGTAAATAGAGGAATTGTCTGTTTATTGGCTACATTGATAAGATAGGCGAATATATGCTGTGTTAACACAACAATCCCAAGTTTCCATGGCTCAGAACAACAAAGTTCATTTCTTCCTTACGTTCCATGTGGTTGGCAGGAAGGTTTTGCTTTTCATAGTCATTGGGGCATCTGGGTTGATGGAGATGACTTGATTTTTTTTCTATCTTTTTATTAATATAAAAATTATACAACATGAACTCCACTGTGTTTTTTAGGATATTTTCAATATTTGCAACCATCATCACTATCTAAGATATACTGTATCTGTTAACAGTGACTCCGAATTCCTGCCTCTCCTACGCGCAGGCAAATGTTAATCAACTTCTGTCTCTATGGAGTTGCCTATTCTGGACATTTCATATAAGTAGGGTCACACAATAGGTAGTCTTTTGTGACTGGTTTCTTTCACTTAGCATAATATTTTAAAGTTTCATCCACGTTGTAGCATGTATCATCACTTCATTCCTTTTTATTGCCAAATAATATTTCCTTATATAGGTATCCCACATTTGTTTATCCATTAATCAGTTGATGGACATTTGGATTATTTCCACTTTTTGGATATTGTTTTAAATTTTATTGAGGTATAGTTGATTTACAATGTTGTGTTAATTTCTTCTGTACAGCCAAGTGACTAATTTATACATATATATATTCTTTTTCATATTCTTTTCCATTATGGTTTGTCACAGGATATTTAATATTGTTCCCTGTGCTATACAGTAGGACCTTGTTGTTATCCATCCTCTATATAATAATTTGCCTCTGCTAATCACAAATTCTCATTCTTCCCCTCTCCTACCTCCCCTTCCCCTTGGCAACCACAAGTCTGCTCTCTATGTCTGTTTTTGTTTCATAGATATGTTGACTTGTATTTCAGAGTCCACATATAAGTGATATCATATGGTATTTGTCTTTCTCTTTCTGATTTACTT
The DNA here is from genome assembly GCF_964270905.1 of Leucopleurus acutus. Taxonomy (NCBI): domain Eukaryota; kingdom Metazoa; phylum Chordata; class Mammalia; order Artiodactyla; family Delphinidae; genus Leucopleurus; species Leucopleurus acutus. Next base: position 101,995,525 of record NC_139145.1, read on the forward strand.
CATTTAGTATGAATAATCTCTAGGTCCATCCATGTTGCTGCAAATGGCATTGTTTCATTGTTTTTGATGGTTGAGCAATGTTCCATTGTGTATGTGTGTGTATATGTGTGTGTGTGTGTGTGTGTGTGTGTGTGTGTGTGTGTGTGTGTATATATATATATATAAAAGATGTGATATATATGTGTGTGTGTGTATATATATCCCACATCTTTTTTATCCACTCATCTGTTGAGGGACATTTAGGTTTTGTCCATGTCTTGGCTGTTGTAAGTAGTGCTGCTAAGAACATAGGGGTACATGTACCTTTTCAAATTATATTTTTGTCTGCGTATATGCCCAGGAGTGGGATTGCTGGATCATATGGCAACTGTATTTTTATTTTTTTGATGACCCTCCACACTGTTTTCTGTAGTGGCTGTACCAATTTAACATTCCTACCAACAGCGCAGGAGTGTCCCCTTTTCTCCACACTCCCTCTATCATTTATTATTTGTAGACATTTTAAAGACAGCTATTCTGACTGGTGTGAGGTGATACCTTATTGTAGTTATGATTTGCATTTCTCTAATAATTAGCGACACTGAACATCTTTTCATGTACGTTTTGGCCATCTGTATGTTGTCTTTGGAGAAATGTCTATTTAGGTCTTCTACTTTTTGGATATTATGAATAATCCTACTATGAACATTTGTGTACAAGTTTTGTGTGAACATGTTTTCAATTCTTTTGGGCGTATACCTAAAGGTGGAATATCTGTGGCATATGGTATCTCTATGTTTAACTTTTTGAGAAATTGCCAAATTGTTTTTAACAGCTGCACCATTTTATATTCCCACCAGCAATGTATGCGATTCCAACTTCGCTACATCCTCACCAACACTTGTTATATTTTCTCTATTCTTTTTTTTAATGGATATCCTTGTGGTGTCAAGTGGTATCTCACTGTGGTTTTGACTTACATTTCTATAATGATGAATGATGTTGTGCACATTCTTCGATGTTGTGTTTATTGTCCATTTGTATATCTTCAGTGGAAAACTGTCTATTCAAGTCCCTTGCCCATTTTGTAATTGAGTTATTTCTCTTTTTGTTGTAAGAGTTATTTTTATATTCTGGATACTAGCTGCTTATAAGATATATAAATTGCAAATATTTTTATCAATTCTGTGGTTGTCTTTTCATTTTATCAATAGTGTCTTCTGAAGCACAATGTTTTTATATTTAGAAAAAACCCAGATTATCTATTTTTTCATTTGTAGGTTTTGGTTTTGGTGTCATACCTAGGAAATCTTTGACAAATCCAAGATCATGCGAATTTACACCTATGAGTCCTTCTAAGATTTTTAGAGTATTAGCTCTTACATTTATGTTTGTGATTCTTTCTGAGTTAATTTTTGTATATTGTGTGAGGGGTCCAAATTCTTTCTTCTGCATGTGGATAGTCAGCTTTCCCAAAACTATTTGTTGAAAATATTATAATCCCCCACTGAACATTCTTGGTTGAACTTTTGTCAAAAATCAGTTGACTATAGATGAATGGGTTTATCTCTCAACTTCAATTATTTTCCCTTGATTTATATGTCTAGCTTTGTGCCAGTATCACATTGTATTGATTTGCTACTACTACTAGCTAGTAGCTACTACTAGCTTTGTAGTAAGTTTTAAAATAGGAAAATGTGAGTCCTCCAACATTATTCTTATTTTTCAAGATTGCTTTTGCTATCTGGGGTCCCTTGCATTTCTTATAAATTTTAGAATGAGTTTGTCCTTTTCTGTAAAAAAGAACTTTCATCAGTATTGCATTAAATCTGTACATCAATTGGGGAGTATTGCCACTTTAATGATACTAAGTCTTCAATCCATTAACAGAGGATGTCTTTCCATGTATTTAACTCTTCTTTAATTTATTTAAATATGTTTTATAGTTTTCAGCATACAAATCTTACACTTATTTGGTTGAAATTTTTTCCTAGTTATATTATTCCTTTTGATGCTATTGAAAATAAAATTGTTTTCTTAATTTCATTTTCAGATTGTTCATAGATAACATACAGAAATACAATTGAATTTTTGTATATTAATGTTGTATCCTTCAACTTTGCTGAACTCATTTACCAGCTCTGATTATGTGTCTATGTGTGTATTCTTTAGTATTTTTTATGTATGTAAGATAATGCCACCTGCAAGTAGTTTTACTTCTTCCTTTCCAACCTTGATAATTTTTAAAAATTTCTTCTTGCTTAAATACCCTGGCTAGTAATCCTATACGGTGCTGAATAAGAGTAAAAAGAACAGATATCCTTGTCTGCTTATCTTAGAGAGAAAGTTTTCAGTCTTTCATCATTAAGTATGATGTTAGATGTGGATTTTTCAGAGATGTCCTTTATAAGGTTGAGGATGTTTTTTTCCATTCTTGTTTGTTGAGTATTTTTATTACAAAAGTGTGTTGTATTTTGTCAAATGCTTCTTCTGTGTCTATTGAGATGATCTTTGTTTCTTTATTCTATTAGTATGATATATGACAATAATTGATTTTAATATGCTCAAGAAATCTTGCATTCCTGGAATACATCCTACCTGGTAATTGTATATCATGCTTTTTTAAATACTGCTGAATTCCATTGGTTAGTATTTTATCTATATTCATAAAAATGTTGATTTATAATTTTCTTTCCTTATTATATCTTTTTCTGACTTTAGAATTAGGCTAACACTGGCCTCATAGAATAAGTTAAGAAGCATTTATTTTCTGTTTTTTGGAGGAGTTTGAAAAGGATTGGTATCAATTCTTTTATAAATATTTGGTGTAATACACCAATGAAGACACCTGGCCCTGGACTTTTCTTTGTTAGAAATTTTTCCATTACTAGCTCAATCTCTTTAGGTCTATCCAGATTTTCTATTTCTTCTTGAATCAGTTTTGGTAGATTGTGTGTTTCTAAGAATTTGTGCATTTCATCCAGTTTACCTAATTTTTGAAATATAATTATTCATATTATCCCATTATAATTCTTTTTATTTATGTAAAGTGAGAAGTAATGTCATTATTATAATTCCTGATTTTAGTAGTCTTCTCTTTTTTCTTCATCAGTCTATTTATAGATCTATTTGTTTTTACTGATTTATTTTTCTATTTCTTTAATTCCCTATTTCAGCTATTTCTCTTCAAGTCTATTTCCTTCCTTCTTCTTGCTTTGGGTTTAGTTTTCTCCTCTTTTTCCAGTTACTTAAGATGGAAAATTGATTTACAATCTTTTCCTTTATTAAAGTAGGCATTTAGATCTAGATCTAGATCATTTTTCTTTAAGGACTGCTTTTGCTGTATCCCACAAGTTTTGCTATCTTGTGTTTTTATTTTCATTCATGTCAAGTATTTTCTAATCTCTCTTGTGATTTCTTCTTTACTTATTTGTTATTTAGGAGTATGTTGTTTAATTTCCACATACTTGTGAATTTTCCAGCTTAAATGATCAACCCAGTAGTTATCAAGGATACTGAAAAGCTTTTATACAGTAAACATCTTCAAAGTGGGCAAAGCAGCAAGACCCGTAGAACCCTGGCAAGACCCTGTCCAACCCCACTACTACCATCCTGCATCATCTTTATTTCGTCCCTATACCCTGTGAAAGTATTTGAGGAGAAGGATAAAAGTGACGATGGTGTCTACTCTTAATTTCTCTGTCAAATGTCCCTACAGGCAGGAGAACACATTCTCAAATAGCTCTACCTCAATTCCAGCTTATCCATTGTTCTCCCACCTTCCCAGCTCCATTCCCTGCTGTCTGGACATGGTGGATGAAGAGAATAAAACATAAGTATGGGCTATTTTAAAAGGGTAGAGTGGTTGAGTAGAAAAATTTTAGTCTTTTTTTCTCTCCATCATCGTGGCATGTGATAGTGAGACCTTCCTTCATAAACTAGTGAAGACCATGAGAAGTAGGTAAATGTCCCATTTCTAAAGATTTTCAAAAAGATAAAGTTCCAGATTAATTTTTAATTTTCTTTTATTGTTTCATTCTTTAACATGGAAATAGCAAGAGAGCTCTCCCCTTATTTTCCTTTAAAAAAGCAGTTCATGGGAACATCAGTTTTGCAAAGGAACCAACCATCATTTCCATGATCTCTTCAATATATGTTCTTTCCACTAACACTGATAGTTCAATATTTTGCTGTCACAAAGCAGCATAAATAACACTGATGATGATTCTATTGAGAAAGTCCCCAGGGTACGAAAGTTAAACCTAGTTAATTTAGCACATCTTTCTGTGTGCCACACATGCCCTGAGCATATAGTTAGTAAATTACTCAGAATCTGTACTTTCCTGTCTTAATATTTTAAATGCATATGAGTTGTGTATATTTTTTTTAAAGAAACTCCTGTTTTAGTGAAATAAAAAATGAATGGCAACCTAGAAGACTTCATAATCCATTATGCAAACATTTTCATTAAAACTTTTATGATAGTTTCTGTGCAATAAGTTTCCATGCTCAGGTCCAACTATCCCTGCAACATGGTTCCAGCATGAAGCACTGAAGTGACATCTTTAATATTTGACCTAAGGAAAAGGATAAGGCATATGAAAAGTGTTATCTCTTAACATATATTTAATATAGTTTATAGTCTAAGCTACTTGTACAGATAACATGAACTTAATAAATGACATTAAGTTATTTTTCAGTTTTTAATAGACACTCTTGAGGGGTCAATAGTTTCCGGAGTCTACACAAATTATTGTTACTCATAGGTGTGGATATACCCATGATATAAGACTTGAGAGGGTTGATGAAAAAATTCATGAAGAGGGCAAAAACCCTGCCCCACAATTGAACTAAATCAAAAGTTGATGTGCTCCTACATGCTAGTAATGATTGCAAAGGCTTAGTGTGTGCCTCATGTAATGGACATAGTGAGTTAATCCTCTAGACAGGGCAGAAAGCCTGCATAACTTTCTTTAGTACATAGTATGGTGCTTTGTACCCAATAGACAATAACTGAATACTGTGCTTGACTACAAAAGAAATTGAAATATAAGGAAATATAACACTAGACAAGCAAATTTCTTGTTTAAATTTCTTTAGCCACTAAGAAACAAACACAAATCTCCATCATTCTTGCTATGCCAGGCTTTACAGTAGTGCTTTCATAATATGTTATAGATAGAACCACATTAAAACATCTGTATTTAAGGAGCAAACAAGGGAAAACAGCCAGGCAAAATTCCGAGAATAGAAATGACCAAAGTAGTTTGGGAAAAGTGTAGTATTCAGACAAGCCACTGGGTGAGGAGTAGGCAGGGGTAGGAATATTTTTTGAGAATGGTAAAGTCCTTTTTAGTGTCAACTTATGCCAGGGTCAAATAAGAGAATGACTGAAAGTTATCCGTGTGCAGCACTAGTGGCAACAATTTTGGTAGAGTGATAGAAGTGGTAAGAGAGAAAAAAGAGGACCCAGGATAAGTATATGCTGGATGTCAGCAGGTCAAAGGAGTTAACTCACAATGGTTTCTGTTTACCCTGCTGAGTGGGAGGAAAGGTTGTCTCCTGGGAGTGAGGGTAAGTGTTTCGGAGAGATGAGAGTGAGTTTGAAATAGTTGCTGTGAAGAATGGGTGAGAGAGCTGACCAGGCAGCCCTGTGAACCTCATTGGGGTTGCAGACCATGACCGTAGAAGGTCATAAATGTTTTAGTGGAGAACCAGGTACTGCTGTGAAGTTTCCTCTTACTCTCTGGGTTTCTTTTGAAGATAAGGACTATATCTTAGGTTTCTAACCTCAGCAGATAACATAATGCCTGAATTCTATATAATGATCTATAATTATTTACTGTGTAATGAAATGCTGACCTATGTCATAAGATGTCAATAGCAACTATTGACTTATTCATGGACATCAACAGATAAATAAACTTCCTTGTTTTCTGTCTATGCCAACTATGTCCCCAAACTCTCACACTATAGTTCTCCCTTCTAATCCCTCTTTCTCTGTGGCCCAGTATTTTCCCAGTCAAGTGATGGTGATCATAGAATACCAGGCATCTATCAAATTTAGTAATTGCAAAATCTTTCCAATGGAGATTCTTGGCATCGTGGCTGTATTAGGGAAAAACCCAGAAAAGAGAAAAGCCTACTTGTATAATGAAATGTTCTTCTTGATCCTCATTTCCAAACTGATTTCCATCACAGAAATATACTATTCCTTAATGGTAAGCAATAGTTTCAGTTTCAGTTCATACAATCAGTATCTTTAGTGTTAGATCAACAGTATTAGAACTCTATATTTTGTGCTAACCAAATAGAAAAGCATCCTATTTCCTTTGTACTATAAAACTCTAGATAGAGTTAATTCACAGCTAAAACTTGAATTAAAACTCTAAACTGGTTCAGTGAAAGACAACCAATGATCAAGAACATTGTCTCTCATTAGCTCTGTTTTCTTAATACCTTGTGATGACTTTTGTTCCCGTGTGTATGGTTAGAAGTAAACAATGATGATTATAAAAAAGAAAGAAAGAAAGAAAGAGTCTGGGATTGTATTCTACATAGACTAATGTGAAGGAATCGAGTTGAATGCATGATGGCCAATCTCAGCCATGTCATAGGATAGCTGGAACAAGATATATTTCACATCAATTCAAAATAATTTCTGTGCTTTTCCATTCATTTTAGCTGTATTGAAGAAGGGGACAGGCTGGGACTCAGGAAGATCACATAGCTGATGGCTTTCAAAATGAGACTGTATGTGATGTATAAGAACATCAGGCCTTCGTTCTAAATTGTGCAGGCACTAGTCTTCATTTAAAAAGTATGCTAGAAAAAATATTGCCTGATCACAGCCATGTTTTAAGATCTTCAATGCTTGTCTATGATTAGGGGGTGAAATGGCTTTAAATTTTTTTTTTTTTTTTTTAGAAATTCTGGCTTTTCTGTGAAGATCAGCCTCTTCCTAAGCTGCATCAACTTCAAATATTCTGCTGGCAGTGTCTGCACAAGAGGCTGCTAGGCTTCAGTCTGCTCGGGCCCTGGGATTCTACAGGGTCTAGAATCCTATGGTGCATGTCTATTCATTTCAAATAGTTTTCAAAAATAGAAAAAAATGTGAGAGGATGAATGCTTAATATTAAATGAAAGGGATCTTGTGCTACAAAGCACACATTCTGCCTCTGTTGTATAGAATCCTAATTTTGAGGTTGAAATTTATATTCTTAATGTAATTTCAAAGTGGAACATAGCTTTTAAAACAGTAAAACAATAAAGGTGGCCATGCATAGCTTACAGATATGGCTGTGCTGGTAACGCCTGCACCATGGTGTCAGGGTTCTCCATGCATAGGTTACCTTTAAAGCCAGTCAGGATACCAAGGTAAGTATTAAAACACTTGAACCATACTCTGAGAAAATAAGGAGCAAGCGAGGGAGATGCCTGTGAGTTTTGTATAAACACTTCTCATATTGAGATTCCATTTCTCATTTTGTTTCTGCCTGGGTTCTCCAGGCACTCTACATAATGTTAATTATATCTTACAACTCCAGGATATCCTTAAGAATATGTGAAATCCTCATTTATATTATTTTCAATTTGCATGTATTCTTATATATCTTTTGGACTTGAAAAATTATAAAAAGGTAAAAAATCAAAAAGTCAAAACAAAAATTTCCTTATGAATCTCAATGATGAACATGGAATATGTACTTGGTGGTACCGTGTACCCACTAAATAGAATTGGTGCTTATAGCTACATGTGTTTTACTTTCCAGGCTATAAGATAGAAGGCCATTAATGGATTTCTAGTTTCAAGCAAGGCATCTTTAGTTAGAAAATGCAAATGAAAATTTTAGTAACCAGTCCTCTAGCACGATACTTGCCTTACATGTGAGAGGTGGTTTTGGAAATCAGTCACATCAACTTTCATTTTCCTTACCTGGACAATATTTTCAAATGCATTAACTTCTAATATAGGTTATTAAGTATATGACAAATCTGAATATCCATTGTGCATTTAATTTTATATTTTAACATTTTTATCCACTTACACGAAGAAACAGATGTAGAATACTTTTATTTTAGGGTCAATTATACCATATTGATAAATGAAAATGACACTGTACCTTATTATTATCATTAATAAAACCATTCCTTCAATGGGAAACTTCTATCTTTTTTACCGAAGGCACAAGCTTTTCCTTACCAGTGTATATCATGTGTCTTCTTTCAGGAAACAACAGATAAATGAAAAAAGAAAGAGAAACAGTTTACACCATAACTTTTACCATTGTCTTCCACCTCCACGCCCTCCCTCCCTCCTGCCCACAAGCAAAAATAAAAAAAATTATTTGAACTTGCCGGAAAGAGTTTGCTGTGACTAATTGCCTTTCTGGTGTGTGTGTGCCACACTTCATTTTATGATTAAGATTTCTGACTCAAGAAATTGTCAGCAAAAGACAATATATCAAAGTTTAAATATCAGTAATAAAACAGTACAGGAGATATTCTGTGACTACTTAGAACTGAAAGCGTTTTATTGAAAAAGGTTTGTTTTCTTTGGCAGCCTTCCATGACCTCCTACTGTTGACAAAACTAGCAGCCTGTCCTGTTTGAAGTGTAACTGCCAGCAGAAGCTGCTGCTTCAGAGCACTTACAGGATTTATCTCTAATATTTTCATCGAACACACTCGCGATACACCTTACATAATCTTTAAATTATAGGAAAATGCTAGAAGGGTGTTCTGCAAGTCACAGTCTGAAGTCAGGGGGGGAGATTTATGGCTCTTTCCAGTCGACATTTGTGACTGACCTACAGCACACCAGGGCTGCTATTTCCCTTTCCTGATTCATGATAAGTGCAGCTGCCTCCAAATAAGCCCCCCGAGCCCATTAATGCTTAGTCCATTCCCTTATGGTAAATATGCACGTCTCCAGTCTCACTTTTTAATGTTCAGCTGTGATGAAGTTGAATAGAAAACCAGGTTGCCTTAGCTTACTTGAAACCCTTTGCCAAGTAAGTGCCTTGCCATCAAAGCGTGGGTGCCCCAAAGTCCATCTTACCTCTGGCTCTAATTAAGGTGATGCTTTCCAGTCTAGTTTACTCACAAAAAAATTGCAAAATCGTTTTCCCCTTGCAGCCTGGGTTTTAAGGTCCTGGACTGTGATGCCTTCCATTTTTCGCTGCCAGCACCCTATCTAATTAACAAAATTGCATCAAGATTGATATGAAGGTAAATATTAAAGGCACAAAAGGGAAGGGGAAGCAAATTATTTAAAATGTCAGAAAAGCCAAGACATTCATCTTCCCTGCCGCAATTTGTTTTTCATTAATAAAATATACATTGTTTTCCACTCGGAAAAGTTATTAGTGGCAACACAGTCTGCATGAAGCTTTGTCTCTTCCAAAATGAAGTCTTTGTTTAGACATTGGTGATGGGGGTTTTGTGTCATTGTCTAATCTGTCAGATTAGATGAGCAAGTGTATTTAGGGGTGTAAAGATGTGCAGCCACACCTGCTGTGCAAAGCTGTGAATTCACAACTCTTCTGACTATTAAAATGTGTTATGCTGGGAGCTCTTTTGTTGTAATAAAACTGTTGGTGGTTGCGTGTTTGAAGTGGCGCAAGTGTCAGGCCTTATTACAATCATAATAATCACACCAAAAGTAACCTCATATTTTGACTATTTAATGTTAATGTGGAACAAATTAAAGGCTAAGCACCTAATAGATTCGGAGATGTTAAATTGATTTTGCACTCAAATTTTTCTAAGGAAAAACAGAAGTCCATTAGTGAAATAATATTCACGGTCCAGAAAAAACTATAGTCATCTGAAGAAGAGTTTTGAAATAATATAGGAAGCAGACAAAGGATACACAACAAAATATGAAGCCAATGTTGTGACAATAAAATTATTGTCAGGAGAATGCTATTAAATGTGATCCTTAAAGAATGCCAATTATAATTTCTTTATTTGTTGATGTCTGTGCTCATCATATGAACATACTATGATATTTTATTCCCTCAGCTAAATATTGGATTGTGCCTAAGCAGAGATAATGCTTTCTATTTATCCCTAATTACAAGGCCCGTTTTTTTTTTTTTGCAGGTTCTATTATTTTACTGTGCTAAAATATGGCTACATTTAATAATCTTTTATAACAAAGCAAAACAAGATAATATTAGCTGCCTCACTTATTAACTCACCATGCACTTTCTAAAACCTATTTTTCTACCTAATTTGTCATTTTATCGTGTTTTTTCCCCCCTTTGGCATATTGGTGTTCTTTAAAGAACGTCTAAGAAATCTATAGGAATTTCTTTAGTGTAAGTTAGCAGGGTATTGGCTGAAGAAAAAGAAATTTTTTCTTCAGTATTCTAAAAAATTTTAAAAGGGAATGGAAAAAAGAAAAGAACAAAATGCTAAGCCTAAAGAGCCTCTGTTGTCACTTTTATAACACTAAGCAGCTTGTGGCAGGTTTAATAGACCCTAATCTAGAGAGGCCTTTTTAGAGACCTTAGACCTGTATGGCCTCATTAATTCAAACTGTACGTGACAGTTCAGAGGTGTCCTAAACCAGCCATTACGTGCATAAACAGGCTCGGATGCCAGCGTGGCACGTACACTGTCCTCAGATCAGAATTTGTCATCCTCGATGACTATGATTAGAGAAAACCTCTAAAACAGAAGAATTTTTTTCCTCTATAAATACTAATGAAGTCTGATCATGAGGTCTAGTTCATTCCCTTCCAAAATAGACTTTAAAATATTTTAACACTAACCTAGAAGAAGATAATGCAAACTTAACAGAGAAAAGGTACTGGTTAAAAATAATTGAAAGATATTGGCCTCCTTCAACTCTCCCCAAATTGTCATTTTATGGAGACTCAGGCATACAATTAGGTCGTTCTCATTTGACAATCATCACCATGCTGAGACCTGGATCTCATATGTGTAACATCTGGATTGTCCTGCAGATGTAGCAGGGTGACAGCTTCACACATTCCTTGAAAAGAGGCGTCCACACACTGACAGTTACTCATCATTCAGAAAAAGAAAAAAAAAAAGGATGAAATGAAAGAAAGATTTTCCTCCTGACTCTTAATTTAGGCTAATCTATGTAAATACATTATCTAATAACAACCAGCACAAGAACAGTTTTCCTGCACAATTGGAAATTGCAGCTGGTCCGAATTATAACAAGAAATATTTTACCTTGTGATGAAAAAGGGAAAAAGTTTTACTGAAGGCCAAACTTTATATAAGAAAGGAAATAAAGAGTACTTGAAGATTTGATTTAATTTAATTAACTTTGTAATAATCTTAAATTACTTCTTTTTTAATCCTTATATAAATGCCCAATAAAGACTTTGAATGTGAAAATGTTAAAATAATACGTAAACCTAGTATTTTAATTAAATCAACACCAAACTAATTTCTAGCCATTACTTGTTGAAAGAAGTCTTTTTGATAACAGGATTGTTCATCCTAAAGCTTTGTAAAGTAATAAATATATATATATAAATATGTGAAAATTAATACATACACATGTATTTTTCTTTTTAAGCTGAAATTTTCTGCAAACCTGTAATGTTTATTTTATACTTAGTCTTCCTAACAACATTGGTGTTTTAATCGCTTACATTTTCCTCAGAACCTTGTGCCCTTGTTTTCCAGGCCAATTTTATTCTGGATAAGCAAAATACTGACTCTGTTTAAAACTTTCCTGCACAGATGACATATTTTAAAAAGGCAGATATACAAAGACTGGTTTCCATTTCCTGAAATTAATGAAAGTCACTGTATGCAATGGATCTTTAGGCGAGAAAATACATTATTTTATGGAAGATATTAAAAAATGTTATGCAGACTTCTCTTGCTCTGTAGTATATCCAATCCAGCTACAAAGATTCAATACTCTGACTTACATTTTTACGTGCTGGATTAGTCTTTATATTTGTTTTGATAGAAAAGCAGGCAACAGCCTATTTCATGGACAATAAATTCAAGATAGTAATGATGAGATAGTATTGCCTCAGCTAAGTACACTCAGATTGGAGGGTCACATATTTGACCTCGATCTAGTATGGTCCTTAATGAATCTATATACTTGATTAGGGTTACTGTCTTTTTATGGCTCAAAATAGCTTTGCATGGAAAACTAGCTCATTTTAAGTGGAGCTGAAAGGATCACTTTGCTTCCAACACATCTCTAAAACTTTTCCAAAGACTTTTAAATGCTTGCTTTAAAATTCTAACGTCCCAGAAAGCTGTCCTTCCCCTTGCCAATTCTGGTTTTGTTTCACAACCTTCACTGCATATGGAAAAAATTCTTCTCTGCCACCTTTTAATGGTATGAAAAATTCTATTTTTCAAATAATCAGTGTAATTTCTGAGATATTGCATTAAAGCCCTAGTCTTGCAGAATTTTTCATGTCTTCCTTACCTATCCTGTTTCACAAAAGAGAACTGAAGAATTGATGTTGGCATGTCATGTTGAGAAATTTGTTTAAGTAACAGTAAAAGGCAATCAACAGTAAGGATTAGAACTTGGAGCTATTATATGTCTTTTGTTCTATTTTGTGTGCTTTGTTCCCTTTATTCATTCATTTTTATTAGTATTCTGTCAGCTTCAAAGTAAATGGGATTTTTATAGGGTCCAGTCCCAGATATTACCATTAATGTTCTGGTTAGCATGCACTGCACCTTCTTCATTATGCAATGGTCTTTTACAGTCTCCCCGCTTCCTCGGAGTAGCTCTCTCCTTATCTGTGCTTCCAACTCCATCTGTCTGTCTCTCTGCTTCTCTCACTGCATCGCTCACTCTTAATTCAGGGAAGTGATTTCTTACCTCTTGTCACTCTCTTTCTTTCTTCCACTCACTCTCAATCAGAACTCGTTTCCTGATTCCGTGACTGCTCTGGACTCATGTATCTCCCTCACTCCCTTCCTCTTTCAGAATCATGATCGAGATTCTTTCTATCCTCTTCTTCTTTTTTTTAAAATGCAGCTTCTGAAAGCCTTCTTTTCTTTCTTTATCTTCTTCTACCTTTCAGGACTTGGAATGTAGACAAAATTAGACAGTAAAATACTGATTTCACATTACTAGGTACACTCCTGAAGAAATAAATAGTTTCTAAAAGTTTCTAAAAGTATGAAATGGTAGGCTTCCGTGCTCTCACTCATTAACAAATGTAGTGGACGTTTTAAATCAAGGGTATTTGGAGATGAAATGGTTACTTCTTAGGTGTGAGTTATTGTCTCTAACAATGACAAAAAAATGAGAATACAAATAGACAGGTTGTTCATACTTCCAGTTGTGTTTCCTAGTGTTGGACTCAGGCCTGAATCTGGAAAGAGCAAAAGTGTTTGGATTTTAAGTCTTTTATATACCACTTCATATGCTTAGATTGCTTTTATATTGTTACTCCTCCACATTCTAAAATATGTTGGTTACACATTCTTTTTAATATATGATCTTGGTTGGATGTATTTACACCGGAATTACAGTGCCAGAATAGTTAAGTCATTCTAACAATATCAGAAATTTCGTGTGGAATTCAATAGTTACAAGGATTTTTAAAATAGCATTATATATCCCTAAGCCCTTCACAGTGAATACAGTGGAAAGGTCAATCCGTTTTTCCTAAGTTTTAAAGGTAAAACAAAAATGCAATTTAAAAAGAGGCAACTGCATCTATTTTAGACCTTCTTTCTCGCTTGGGTTACGAACAAGGTAAATTTTCAGTCACACACCACCAAAAGTAAGCATCACAGAAATGACCATTTTAATATATACTTTAATTCCATATCATTCCAATTTGGAATGGGAATTCTTTAGTAATTCTCTCAAGTGAATGCTGCCTTAAAAGAAAAATACCTCTATTGGCATAGAAATCTCCAAATACTAATGAAAGTGAAAAAGGCTAGGAAAAACCAACAAACTTTAGGGGAAAATAAACCTCAGAGTTAAAAATAAATTGAGGACACTAGAGCAATCTCTACTATCTCTGTAACATAATTTGTAAATTAATTTTTTTCCTCAGTAAGATAATGACGCAAGTGCTCTTCCATTAATTACTAGGGGAAAAAAAGGCTGAATGATATAAATGTAATTCAAAAGGAAATACATTGATTTTTTTTTTTTGCTCCATGTAATTGTCACATAAGTAGGCCATAAGCTATGATGTAGTCAACACCCACAGCTTATTGGAAGCAAGCTTGCATTTCCATAGTCCATTTTCACATACCCTAATAAACAGAATAAAATATTTAACATGACGGTAAAACTCAGTTTTCTCCCACCTCTTCTTGACAATTCCGTAGCTCAATATCCTGTACATTTTTGCTTGAGAGGATGAAGTTTTTTTGTTTTTTTTCCTCCAGTAGTATTAATCTATTTTTCTGTCTTAGCAGGGATACATTAACCAGGACGAACTCTGAACACGTTTTTATTTCTTACCATAGAAAATACAGCTAGATAGCTCATTAAAATGTATCAGTGAATAATAACCTCTTCCTTTAAATTAACTAATATCTAAGTTTAATGAAGCTCCATTTATAGTGATTTTCTGGCTGAAGTGCTCTTCTCTCTGCCTAATTATGTGCACGGCTTTCAGACAACAAGGCGTGTCTTTAACATTAGATAAGAACCTGAGCTTTTATCTCAATCAATAGTCTTTAGCCTTTGAACTCCTGTCAGAGGAAGACCAGTCCGTCATGTTCAGTTCTACCTGATCTCTTTTTCTTCTTGATGCACGCTGCCATTTACAAAAGAAACACACACACACACACTCACGCATGCTCACACACACCCATGCACACACCTAAGATATAAGCAGGCAAAGTGTTTAGATTATTTGCCTGTCTGTGTGTGTGTGTATGTGCATGCGCACAAGCATGTGTGGACAGGATCCTTTATAGCTGTAAAGATGTGTGACTGTAATGATGATGTTAAAATTTTCTTGTTTCCTTTCACTGGGCTTTGTGTATCTCAAAGGAGCCCCATATGGTGCTCTTTGTCCGTGTCATTACCTCGTTACAGCCACTGTCTGCCAGCCAAAGGTAGAGCGAACGCTGCAGCTGTAGACAGCGATACAACTGGAATTGTCTAAGGTCAACAGTGCCGTAATTACTTTAAAATGTCAGCGTACAATAAAATACAACAGTTCATCTGGCAGAAAGCAAATTAGCTTTGACCATAGCGTAATTACCCTTTTCTCAGCACCATTAGAAGAGATCAAATCTCCACATTCACTGTTTGAGGAAAGGCCATCAGAGTACACTCTACCTGACAAGGATGCACATTTGCCATTTTGAGATGTAATTAATTGTCCCTATAATAGAAATTTTTATATTTGACTCTGGAATTGAAATGTGTAATAACCTGGCTTCTTCATTTTAACCATTTTGATGCTGGAAAGAAAGGTCTGTTTTGCCAAGTGTAAATAAGTAGTATCAGTATCATCCAGAACATATTTTTCGTTTTGATGACAGTTAGCTCTACGGCAAGAGTGATTTTTCTGAAGTCACTTCCACACATATTAAAAATGGTACTAATATCTAGATACTACATCAGAGGAACCAAATTAAGAAATTAGCAGCATTAAACTCTTCCTTTTATAGCTTCTTTTTCTTCTTTGCATGTATATTTCCTAGCTGGCTGGGATAATGTGAAGTGGCTTTATACTGACTTATTAAAGGTTGATTTCTGCCAGTGATCTTCGCCTATGCTTCCACCTCACACACAAGGGCAATCTAGGTAAAAGAATGCCCCTTCCCCCTCTCCCACAGGATTAATGTGTCATTATGCTAAGACATCCTCTTTTTTTTTCAAAGACACTCATCATTAATGGTGGAGGGTACAAAAGCACCAATGATATAGTAATTTGATTAACTCAGAAACAAACAGCAAGGAGCTGACCAGTGACAGTCCCTGTAGGGCAGAGACTTCACTGCTTGTTGACTTTCATTAATATTTAAGGGCGCCAAAGATGCTTTAAGCTCATTTGAAATGACTTAAGGTGTCTGAGCAGCATTTCTCCTTGTGACTGGTTGTAGATATACATGAAAAACAGCTGTTTTGTATCACAAGAGCCTTGCACTCTATTTAGGGAATTCCACCACCATAAAGATGTTTACTTTTTTTTTTTTTTTGATGTTTCATTCACTATGTTGTGGGCTTTTTCACAGTTTTTCAAATGAGAACATGTTCTCGCGGGTTCAGAAATCTCCTTTTTGAGCACAGATTTCCTGGGGGGAAACTATCTATGAAACCAACAAGGAACTTTATAGTTGGCAAGAAATTCTTAATGCGATCCCGTCTTATTGAACCCTTGCTAGTTTTAATGTGTTAAAGCCAAAACAATAAATAAGCTTTCTGGTAAAATCACTGTAGCATATCATTGATCAGTTTATCTCTTCAGAGCAGAAAATTATGGCATGTACAGAGCTTTCTCCCCAACTGCTGGGTTGCTTTGTTCTTCCTCAATGTCATTTATAACTCTTATATCATTTCACAATGTAAGAAAAAATAAGGCCAGAAAAACATTTAAAAAATAAGGAAAATGGTCAGATAAAGTTTCTAAAATAGATATGAACATTTAGAAGAAAGGAAAATTCTTTCTTTGAGGCCCGTCTAGTTCTAGATTAAATCAAGATGGCTGTGAATATATTTAATGGATAATTTGTAGAGTTCAGGGAAGTGAATATCACAGGGTGAGCCTGAAGGACCTAGTTAGACTGACACTTTTAAATTGGTGAGACCGACCAAACTGGAACTTTCAGCCCCCTGTGAACGGCATGAATTAATGGCTCACTGTTAAGTGGAAAGAGAAGTGATTTTTTTTCCACCCAATAATACTTGGAAGAGCCCTTGGCAGGCTAAACAGTCCTCTGAAATAGCCTGAAATTTGTATTAGCCTTGACTTTAACGCCTTTGACAATCTCACCCAAAGTCACCTTTACTCTCACATTTTCCCAACACAAACTCTCTGCTCCAGGTATACTGTCCCCACCTTCCACGTCCCCACCATGTAACTATGGGTCTCTCCACTTAAGTGCCCAAAATGCTCTCTCTGTGTTGCCTTCCCTACTGCTTATTACCCTCCAAATAAGATTGATATTCCACTGTCTGTCTCGGTAGTACATCCATAATGATGTCCTCCAAGTCCATTTCACAATTATATCTTTCTCTTCTGAATATCTAAAAATCCCATCATTTGTGGCAATAATTCAGCAATTAAATGGTTTTCAGATTTTTTTTGTATTCCTCCTCTTATTCCATTTGTATAAATCTTGTTTTAATAATCAAAATCAATTCTTATTAATGGCAATGATCACATATTCATTGTCATTGCTTCCACCACTGGTCTGCTAAAATGCTATGGACATAATATCATTTTTAAAAAATATTAAATAACATTACTTGTTCAAGAATTTGGGAAATTTGGCAAAAATATAAAGATATTAGTGTGTATATAAAATTAGTGATTATTAATTACATATGTTCCAAGTGATTAAGAAAAATACAAAATGCTAGATTACTAGATCCAAACAAATGCTTCTTCTAACTTTTATATTAAATCCATCCATGACTCAAAAGCATAAACTTATTTTCACTTGATCCAGTGGCATAAGCTAAATAACTCAAAGTGAAAACATATTCTACAAATACTATAAATGATATAAAGCCAGGAAGATGTAAATCAAAAGCTAACATAGTTTGCTGTGTTATGTATTTGGTATCTGGAAAAAAATAAAAGCAAGCATTCTTGAGGAAATCACAAAATAGATTTACCAAAAGATGTTGTAAAACTGTAAAGAGAGAGATAAATCTTGGGAAAAAATGATTAAAACTAACATTAAGTGCAACAGTTAGAACTAACATGTTCCTTATGGAATTTGGCCTGCATTGCAGAAAGGCAAATAACCTGTATAGAAAACAGTGCCCATCAGTTTTCCTCAATCAACTGAGCAATCATTTAAAGGCATCCAATTATTTAGTTGACATTTCCTTACATTAGTAATCCCAATTGCTAAGATTATATTTTCAAAATGAAATATTTGTGAAAACTATCAGCCTACTCTACTTTTTTTCTTTAAATATTGCCACCAGAAAGCATTTCCTTTTCAGTTAATTGAAGTAATTAACTCTTTCTTCCCTTAAACTGCAAGTAGAATTGGACATACAAGGCCTAGTACTGAGCTTCAGATGAAAAAGAGGAATTAAAGAAATTTTAATTTATGCAGATTTATTTTTACTCTTTTCATAATAACCCTTAGTTTGGAGCTATTTATCTTTACATATAATGCCTAGCAATCTTTTCTTAATTTAATTTTTATTTTATATTGGAATATAGTCGATTTACAATGTTGTGTTAGTTTCAGGTGTACAGCTAAGTGATTCAGTTATACATATATATATATCCATTCTTTTTCAGATGCTTTTCCCATATAGGCTATTAGAGAATATTGAGTAGAGTTCCCTGTGTTATACAGTAGATCCTTTTTGATTATCTATTTTATATATAGTGATGTATATATGTTAATCCCAAATTTATCCCTTCTATTCTATAAATTCTATATATATATAATATATATATATATATATATATAAATTCTATCTATTCTATAAATTCTATATTCTATAAATCCTAATTTATCCCTTCCCCCGTGTTTCCCATTTGGTAACCATAAATTTGTTTTTGAAGTCTGTGAGTCTGTTTCCGTTTTGTAAATAAGTTCATTTGTATCATTTTTTTTAGATTCCACATATAAGTGATATCATATGATATTTGTCATTTTCTGTCTACTTCATTTAGCACAATAATCTCTCAGTACATCCATGTTGCTGCTAATGGCATTATTTCATTCTCTTCTGTGGTTAATATTCCATTGTATGTATGTGCCACATCTTCTTTATACATTCATCTGTCGATGGACATTTAGGTTGCTTCCATGTCTTGGCTATCGTAAATAGTACTGCAATAAACATCGGGATGCATGTTTCTTTTTGAATTATGGTTTTCTCCAGATATAAGCCCAGGAGTGGGATTGCTAGATCGTATGGTAATTCTATATTTAGATTTTTAAGGAACCTCCATACTGTTCTCCATAGTCGTTGTACCAATTTACATTCCCACCAACAGTGTAGGAGGGTTCCCTTTTCTCCACACCCTCTCCAGCATTTATTGTTTGTAGATTTTTTTTTTTTTTTTTTGTAGATTTTTTGAAGATGGCCATTCTGACCAGTGTGAGGTGATACCTCATTGTAGTTTTGATTTGCATTTCTCTAATAATTAATGATGTTGAGCATCTTTTCATGTGTTTTTTTGCCATCTGTATGTCTTTGGAGAAATGTCTATTTAGATCTTTCATCTTTTTGATTGGGTTTTTTTGTTATTGAGCTGCATGAGCTGTTTGTATATTTTGGAGATTAATCCCTTGTCAGCTGCTTCACTGGCAAATATTTTCTCCCATTCTGTGGGTTGTCTTTTCACTTTGTTTATGGTTTCCTTTGCTGGGCAAAAACTTTGAAGTTTAATTAGGTCCCATTTGTTTATTTTTGTTTTTATTTTCATTGCTCTAGGAGGTGGATCCAAAAAGATATTGCTGAGATTTATGTCAAAGAGTGTTCTGCCTATGTTTTCCTCCAAGAGTTTTATAGGATCTGGCCTTACATTTAGCTCTTTAATCCATTTTTTGTTTATTTTTGTGTATGGTGTTAGAGAATGTTCTAATTTAATTCTTTTACATGTAGCTGTCCAGTTTTCCCAGCACCACTGATTGAAGAGACTCTTTTCTCCATTGTATGTTCTTGCCTCCTTTGAAGTAGATTAATTGGCCATAATGCCTAGCAATCTTAATACATTTTCAGGAGTAGATTTGCTTGACTACTCTCTAAGAGAACTATTTCATGCCTTTGTCTCTCTTGTTAAAACTCACCTGCCTCCAGCCCTTCTCATTCTTAGCTGATGACTTTGCTTTCATTCCATTGACCGAAACAAACAAAAACAAACAAACAAATGACTTCTACCTTTGGCCAAGATGAGAAAAGAGGGACCAGGTTTACCCTCCAGACCCAAATAGCCAAAAACACATAAAATTTTTAAAAAATTAAAAAGTTTTCAAGACAGTGGAAATCAGGCAACAAAGTATAGTGATTCCTGAGAGATGGGAAATCAATTAGGTAAGCTCTATTATTGCCACATTTTACTGCCTTAAGAGAGATTACAGGTTGGGTACAGGGAAAGAACACACTAGGAAACCCAGCACTCCTCCTGCATTGAGGAGATAGAGCTGAGAGTCTGGAGAGATGAAGGTAAGTATATGTCCCAGGACAGAACACAAGAGAAGAGAGATCTGCATGAAGAGAGAGCCCCAGGGCCCAGCAGAAAAAACTCAATAGAGCAATGATCAGAGTCTTGAGTGGTGAAGAAACCACCCAAGACCAGAGAAAGAACTATCCAGCAAGATTAAAGGGAACAGTGCCAAGGCTCACACAGCATCTAGGGTAATGCCTGTTATCACCAGCTAGATAGGAAAAACTGACAATTCATGGGACTCTGGGTAAAGTACTCAAGGACGACTTGCCTCAATAGTGGGAAGTAATTAGCTCTAGACTAAGCACTGTTCCATATCTATCTTAAAATATCATCCAAAAAAACCTAAAAAGATAAAAAATTTTCCAAGTAACTTAATTTTGCTCCAAAGAAAAACTCAAGAATATTTATAGGAATACAAAATATGCAGCATCCAATGAGGTAAAATTAATGTCTGACATCCAATCAAAGATTACCAGACAGGCAAAGACGTAGGAAAACAAGATACATAATAAAAAATCAATCAGTAAAAACAGACATTAGAATGAGCAGGAAGGAATTAAAACAGTTGTTATAATTTTAAAAATTGTATATGTTAAAAAATTTAAGAAGAGACATGAAAGGTATAAAATAACAAGCAACCAAATGAAACACCTAAATCAAACTTCTAAATAGCAAAACTACAGTATCTGAGATGAAAAATAAATGGATGTGATTAGTGGAAAATTAGATTTCTCACGAACATAGATATAAAATTCTAAACAAAATTTCAACATATATTTACAATGTATAGAAAAGGTAACACAACATGATCAAACAGGGTTTATCCCAACAGCATAGGGTTGATTTATTATTAAAAAAATCAAACAGTGCAATTCAGTACATTAACAAACAAAAAAGAAAAAAATGATTATCTTAGTAAATGAAGAAAAAGCACTTGACAAAATCCAACACCCATTTATGATAGAAACTCCGCAAACTGTGATTCATAGGAAACTTCTCCAGCTTGATAAAGGGCATCTACCTACAGCTAACAACATATTAAATGGTGAAAGACTAAATTTTTTCCCATAAGAACAAGACAAATATACACACTCACCACTCTACTCAGTATTTTACTGTGGTTCTAGATGGTAAGGGAAGAAATATAGAAGCCATCCAGATTGGAAAAGAAGTACAACTGTATTTATTTTTAGATGACATGGGCATTTAAGTGGAAAAGTCACGGAAAAATTTCAGAGGAAAGCTATAAGAACTAACAAGCAAGTTTGGCAAGTTTGCGGGATACAAAATAAATATATGTATAAAGTCAATGGTATTTATACATACTAACAATGAATATGGTCAAAAATTTAAGGAAACAGTACCATTTAAAATAGTCCTCCATTCTAGGCCTCAGTTCAATGTGCTACAGCTGCACTGAGTTAGTCTCTATTTCTCAAAACACCTAATTTATTATGGCCTTAGAACTTTTGTTCTTGCTCTTCTCTGTTAGAAGCACTCCTCTGCTATATCTGCTCATGGCTAATTATTGCATAATCCAGATCTCAGAAGAAATATCACCTCCACTGATAAGTCATCTCTGATCATCCTATCTAAAATAGCCACCATAACTACCACAACCACTTTCTATTCTCTCACTAGAATTATTTTCATCAGAGATCAATCATTGTCTATTCATTTGTTTATTGTTGTCTCTCCTACAAAGTGGCAAGCTCCATGAGAGTAGAGACTTCATCATCTTGTTCATTGCTTGTATTCCATCATCTAGAACAATGTTTCAGAGATGATTGGCACTCAACAAATAACAAACATGTATGGATTGTTGTTAAATGAGACAATGAATGTCCATTGTATATTATGTGGGTATCATACTTAAAGGTGAGCTGTTTTAAAGTATTAATCCATTTTTAAAGAGTTTTCGCTTTCTGTTTTGAAATTTTTATAAAAATAATTAATTTTTCAGAATATAGGCAAATAGTTGTTACTTGTCTCTGTGGTATCAGAAAATATAATGGTATTATAATCTTTCCTGAGTGTTGTCTAATGGCAATAGTGGGATAGGAATAGTGGGCTTCAGGAGATGTGTTTGCAATCAGAGTAAATAACGACATGCATGCTAGTTGCCTTACATATGATATTCCATTTATTCAAAAATACAACCATATGTATTACTCTTTCTTTATTGCAGATGGAGAAACTGAATCTTGATAAAGAAAATTAACTTAAAAATTAACTTGCTTATTATAACAGTGAAGTTGTATGACATACCTAGGCCAATTTGGGGGTTGATCAGACCTGAGCTTTACCTGGGACATTCCTATTATACCACATAGGTTTTGAGAGAAAATGTTAGCTGAATGTTGCTCTACATGTTTAGAGATTGAGAGATAGGTTGTCTTTACTCAGTGAAGGAATACTCAAAAAAGGCCAATTCAAAAATGTAGCTAGTTAAGTTGCCCAGAGTTTTTACTGATTCACATTTTTTAAAAGTATAACCATATAGGACCATAAAGACCAGGATGACTGTGTTGATTAGAGACTCCAGTGCTAAGAAAAGCAAAGTTTCTGACTTATTATTTTAACAAAATGTTTTCTCTGTTTTACTTATGTCGTACTGCTTTTGTATAACCATGTCATCAATACATGCAGATCTTGTTAGCCTCATCTTGTTTTGCAAAATAATTTTAAAGTTTATGTGCTGAGTACCACTTTGGAAACTAGGCACTATTTTTTGTTTTATCTTGTTTTCAAAATTAACACACTCATGCAAATTGTATAATCTTTCTATCCTCCTGTTCCCACAAAGGTGGAATTACTATAGTATTCTAATATGTAAGCTTAATTACCCTTTTTCCCAATGACATTATCTTCTTGTTTTAAAAGCCAGTTATTTTACATATCCCTAAATGGTGGCATGTGTTAGCACAGGACCAATGGAAAAGATCAGGTGCATACGCCTAAGTAAAAAACTATGTCAGAACGAATTTTATCCTGATACAGAGTAATAGAGACAGGCAAGGGAAAACCGAATACCACATGGAGGCCATTTGTTCCTTCAAAGCATAATACAAATTCAGACCTTCAGATAAAAATGTACAAGCTGCCAACTTCAAAGGAGGAGCATTAAAAAATAAAAAAAATAACAACAATTGAGAGTTATACCTTGCATATATAAACACTTAGTGTGCACATGTGTGCTGGTACCTCACATTCATAGTGCATATCTGATGTCAAACCATATTATCTTAATAGCTGAATTAAAAGATAACTGTTAAAAACTCTGAATTCATAATGCTTTGTGTACGTAAAAAAAATTCATGAGGTTCTGTAAAAATTCTGGCAGATACAACATTTAACATTATTTACATTCAATTAGGCAAAATCAAATCCTACAAAGTTGGTTCATTAGATTTCTCCAAGGCCAGTTATTTATTTAAGCACTGAATAATTAATATGCAGTTTCTTCCATAATTATAAGGCTGTCAGATAAGAAACCTGCTTCCTAGGACAGATAAAGAAACTTAGAGATAGTCACAGATATAAACCCCAATTCACACCTATGAAGCATTTGGAAAAGTCTTGCATGAAAATGTGAATCACTTTACAGAGGCAAACAACAGGGACCCAAATGGAACAGTAAAAACCAAGTTAATGTTTGTTTTTTCTCGTTCTTAAATACAGAATCAAGTAGGAAAATAAAACAGTGAAATTTTTTATTGCAGTTAGTATTTTTTCATTTAAAGACAATTAGAAACATGGAGATATTTTTCTCAACATAGATATTTAGAAGCAGATAAACACAAGTTATATCTTCATCTATGATAATAATGACCTAAAATGTTGCCATCCTGTTTCTCTAAGTATTATTCCAAACAAATAGGCATATCTGCAAGTTTTTTGAATTCTTTAGCAGGGTGTTAACATATTCTCCCATTTATGTAAAACTCTAACAAGCAAGCTCTCAATTAAATCATTTCAGTTCTGTACATTGTTTCTTGTATAGCTTAATCCTCTTCCATTACTATTGAAGGACCACAAGTAACATCCATGTCTGGTGCCTTCTCCTCCATACTTTCAGTTGAACCCACCTAAGGCTCTGTATTCTTCGGTCTTTCTTCCCAGGAAGGTCTTCCACTGCATCTTTCTTCATTGCCCAGTGACACAAAATCATGCCACTAGTACAAAATCTCCTTTGTTTGTCTCACCTTTTCCAATATATCTCCCCTTGATTCACTGTCAGACTCCCTGTGGCCCAAACCATTGAAACCTTAATCTTATTCCCTCTTACAGAGGATGCAGTCAACTGGTAAAGCAATATTTTACCAGTTTCTTGAGAGGTCCTGAGAGGGAAGGAAATGAAGATTATTTTTGCTAAGCAACATGGATAATATACCTTTCCTTCTTAGTATCTTATAATGTTAATTAATTAAAAATGCTGAAAACAGAACAGAAAAGAAATTTGGTTTTCTTTGTTAACCCAGTATTTTCCAATCTATTTAAACCTATAAACTTTTACTTTCACTTAACATCTAAGAAAAATTTTTGGAAATAGGTTTTAAAATTGTTACTCTACTGTCTTGTACACTGATGTTCTCTTTTTAAAAAAAACTTATTTAAATATAGTTGATTTACACTATTGTGTTAGTTTCAGGTATACAGTAAAGTGATTCAGTTATACACATATATACAAATATATATTCTTTTTTTACATTCTTTTCCATTATAGGTTATTATAAGATATTGAATATAGTTCCCTATGCTATACAGTAGGTCCTTGTTGGTTATCTATTTTATATACAGTAGTATGTATATTTTAACCCTAAACTCCTAATTTATCCCTCTCCCCCCCTCCCCTTTGGTAACCATAGATTTGTTTTCTATGTCTGTAAGACTATTTCTGTTTTGTAAATGAATTCATTTGTATCCTTTTTTTTTAGATTCCACTTGTAAGTGATACCATATGATGTTTGTCTTTCTCTGTCTGGCTTACTACATTTCTTATGATAATCTGTAGGTCCATCCATGTTGCTGTTAATGGCATTATTTCATTCTTTTTTATGGCTGAGTATTATTCCATTGCATATATATACTACATCTTCTTTATCCATTTCTCTGTCAGTAGGCACTTAGGTGGCTTCCATGTCTTGGCTATTGTAAATAGTGTTGCAATGAACATTGGGGTGCATGTATCTTTCCAAATTATGTTTTTCTCTGGATATATGCCCAGGAGTGGATTGTAGGATCATATGGAAGTTCTATTTTTAGTTTTTTAAGGAACCTCCGTACTGTTCTCCATAGTGGCTGTACAAATTTACATTCGCACCAACAGTGTAGGAGGTTCCCCTTTTCTCCACATGCTCTCTGGCATTTATTATTTGTTGACTTTTTTGATGATGACCTGCTGACCGGTGTGAGGTGATACCTCATTGTAGTTTTGATTTACATTTCTCTAATAATTAGCGATGTTGAGCATCTTTTCTTGGGCTTTTTGTCCATGTGTATGTCTTCTTTGGAGAAATGTCTATTTAAGTCTTCTTCCCGTTTTTTGATTGGGTTGTTTGGTTTTTTTGATATTGAGCTGTATGAGCTGTTTTTATATTGTGGAGATTAATCCCTTGTCAGTCACATCATTTGCAAGTATTTTCTCTCATTCTGTAGGTTGTCTTTTTTTTCCTTTGCTATGCAAAAGCTTTTAAGTTTAATTAGGTCCCATTTGTTTCTTTTTCTTTCCATTACTCTAGGAGACAGATCCAAAAAGATGTTGTGAGATTTATGTCAAAGAGTGTTCTGCCTATGTTTTCCTCTAGGAGTTTTATAGTATCCAGTCTTACATTTAGGTTTTTAATCCATTTTGAGTTTATTTTTGTTATAGTCTTAGAGAATGTTCTAATTTCTGATATTCTCTTTAATAAATAGCTATAAGAAATACATAATGCTTTAATTTTAACCCGTGTGGTCCCATCATCCTTGGTGATTTCCACATATTCAAATTGCCCATTTAACAACTAGCCTCACAGTTCACCAGTTTCCTTAACTTTTTTTTTTCATCTTACATCAACTTTCTCAACAGCATGACAACATCCTATTTCTTTACCAAAATAGGACTTTCAATTCCAAGTCTCCTTATCTGCAACTCCAACCTCTTTGCCTGACACACTTGCAGTCAGAATATCCAATGAGCAACACTTCACCTCCTCTGAGGACTCTGGTCATGCAAGCCATCTCAATTAGTTGAATTCATGCAGTCTTTTTGCTTTACGCTGGAGCTCCACGACTAGTAACTCAGGCCTGTGCGACATCTCTCCTAGGGTGCTATTAGTTCCTTAATCTTTCATGGCTGATCCTCAGCTCAGCTGTTGTCTTATTTGTCATTTATTTTCTTTGCTTCAGCCCCCAAATTAGTTCTAGAAAAAAAATCAAAGAGCCTTCCAGATATTGATCCACTTTAACATGACTGAACCAGGTATTACTGGATATTAACACCACTGCAGTGGGCATGATATCAGACACTTAACTATCCTAGTGTTGGCAGTGGTTTGCCTGAATAAGTAATGGTTTTGGAGAAGAGACTTACAACTCAAAGACAGATCCATCAGAGTTCACAGATTAGAGATGCACCTACATTAGGGAAAGTATTCCCATCTTCTGGAGATGATTTAAATGACCAATTTATTTTACTTTGTTGAGCATTAATTTGAGAACCAGATTACTTCCCTTTCAATTCTTTGATTAGAGTGGGGAAATAGAAATGAAAAAAGTGAATAAAATTATAGAGTTTGAAGGATGGGGAAAACTCAAGACTTAGTGACGTTCTGAAAAAATGATTTGAGTAGTCAGAGATCAGTACATAAATTAGGTTCCTGGAAGGTAGAAGAAATCTGTCTCAGAAATGAAAGCAATCAAAAGTAACTTCAGCTAATCTACAATTCTGACCGAATTATTTTTTCTACCAACTGTCCACCCACATGTTACAGAAAAGAATCATCTCCTAGATGCTTTTGCGCCATGTAACAGGAATTGCCAATGTTTACACACTCTGTAGTTTTCCTCCTGCCTCACTCCTTCTTCCCATGTACCACCTGTAGTATTTTTCCAAGATTCAGGTCTAATCTTACAACTTTTCTCCCTCTTTCTATTGATGAGTTTACTTAATCATGGCTGCAGATAGTACTTTTATCATGAATCACAATGAATTGGCCTGATCTGCCCCTTTCAGTTCTAGTGTCTTGTTTCCAGCTCCAGGCTCACATTATCATCTCAAGTTAAGGAAGTCAAAATCTAGTCTGTCTGACCCCAAACCTGCATTCTCCACACATTCCGTGTGATAATGATGTCTTCATTTTCCTAGTCTCTCAGGTAAATCATTCCTGTACCCTCTAGTACTTTTTTCATTCTTTCAATCTGTTACCCAGTTTGTCATCAAATTTATCTTTCTTCCATTATAGCCATTCTTTCCTTTTCTTTATCAATGTCATTGTCTTACTTTTGATCTTTATTATCTCACATTTCTTTCTTTTTTTTTTTAAATTTATTTTCTTTCTTTATTTTTGGCTGCGTGGGGTCTTTGTTGCTGCGCACTGGCTTTCTCTAGTTGCGACGAGCAGGGGCTACTCTTCATTGCGGGGCGCGGGCTTCTCATTGCGGTGGCTTCTCTTGTTGCGGAGCACAGACTCTAGGTGCACAGGCTTCAGTAGCTGTGGCACATGTGCTCAGTAGTTGTGGCGCACAGGCTTAGTTGCTCCACGGCTTGTGGGATCTTCCTGGACCGTGGATTGAACCCGTGCCCCCTGCATTGGCAGGCAGATTCTTAACCACTGTGCCACCAGGGAAGCCCTCACATTTGTATTACATAAATGGTAGTCTAAAAATTTCCTCCACTTTTATTGTTTTTCATATTGCAATTTATCCTTTAACATATTGTGAGATTCATCTGTCTTGAACATCACAACTCTCATGCTCAAAATCACTTACTATGCCTTTCCTCCTCACTACCCTTGCCTAATAGTCTAATCCTATCCTTTCTAAAATATGCAGCCCAAGCTCCGATTCTTCCATGAACCTTCTATGACCCCTCCAGGTCACAGTAGACTATAGTTCCTGTGAATTCTAAAACATTTGTGGCTTATACCATTGATATCACACTACATATATAGGCTTTGTATGGTTATCTGCATTTTCCTCTGTGTACAGGGGGAATTTTTTTTTATTACTTTGTAATTTTTTTTATTACTTTGTAATTTTTTTATTACTTTGTATTTCTTTGTATTTCTCAAAGCTTCTAACATAAGTTATATATAAAATAAATGCTACTTAAAGGAATGAATGATATGTAATGTCCATGGCCCCTTAAACCAAGTAACAAAGGGACTTCGGAGACTTCAAAGACACAAACCATTCAAGACTATTGTAGTATTGGTGATTTTTTTTTTTTTTCTTTTTTTTTGTGGTACGCGGGCCTCTCACTGTTGTGGCCTCTCCCACTGCGGAGCACAGGCTCCGGACGCGCAGGCTCAGCGGCCATGGCTCACGGACCCAGTCGCTCTGCGGCATGTGGGATCCTCCCGGACCGGGGCATGAACCCGCGTCCCCTGCATCGGCAGGTGGACTCCCAGACATTGCGCCACCAGGGAAGCCCTGGTCACCTTATTTTTCATAAAGGAGGCAAGAATATACAATGGAGAAAAGACAGCCTCTTCAATAAGTGGTGCTGGGAAAACTGGACAGCCACATGTAAAAGAATGAAATTAGAACACTCCCTAACACCATACACAAAAATAAACTCAAAATGGATTAAAAACCTAAATGTAAGGCCAGATGCTCTAAAACTCTTAGAGGAAAACGTATGCAGAACACTCTATGACATAAATCACAGCAAGATCCTTTTTGACCCACCTCCTAGAGAAATGGAAATAAAAATAAACAACTGGGGACCTGATGAAACTTAAAAGCTTTTGCACAGCAAAGGAAACCATAAAGAAGATGAAACGATAACCTTCAGAATGGGAGAAGGTATTTGCAAATGAAGCAATTAACAAAGGATTAATCTCCAAAATTTACAAGCATCTCATGCAGCTCAATATCAGAAAAACAAACAACGCAATCCAAAATGGGCAGAAGACCTAAATAAACATTTCTCCAAAGAAGGTATACAGATTGTCAACAAACACATGAAAAGATGCTCAACATCACTAATCATTAGAGAAATGCAAATCAAAACTACAATGAGGTATTATCTCACACGGGTCAGAATGGCCATCATCAAAAAATCTACAAACAATGAATGCTGGAGAGGGTGTGGAGAAAAGGGGACCTTCTTTCACTCTTGGTGGCAATGTAAATTGATAAAACCACTACTGGGCATATACCCTGAGAAAACCATAATTCAAAAAGAGTCATGTACCACAGTGTTCATTCCAGCTGTATTTACAATAGCCACGACATGGAAGCAACCTAAGTGTCCATTGGCACATGAATGGATACAGAAGATGTGGCACATATACCCAATGGAATATTACCTAGCCATAAAAAGAAATGAAAATGAGTAATTTGTAGTGAAGTGGATGGAACTAGTGTCTGTCATACAGAGTGAAGTGTCAGAAAGAGAAAAACAAATACCGTATGCTTACGCATATATATGGAATCTAAAAAAAAAAAAAAAGTTTCTGAAAAACCTAGTGGCAGGACAGGAATAAAGATGCAGACTTAGAGAATGCACTTTAGGACACAGGGAGGGGGATGGGTAAGCTGGGACAAAGTGAGAGAGTTGCATGGACATATATACCCTACCAAATTTAAAATAGATAGCTAATGGGAAGCACCCGCATAGCACAGGGAGATCAGATCGGTGCTTCGTGACCACCTAGAGGGGTGGGATAGGGAGGGTAGGAGGGAGACGCAAGAGGGTGGAGATATGGGGATATATGTATATGTATAGCTGATTCACTTTGTTATAAAGCAGAAACTAATACACCATTGTAAAGCAATTATACTCCAATAAGTATGTTAAAAAAATTAATATAACATGATCAATTGAAAGTAACATAGATAAGTATTGCCTTTATATAGTTACCTGAAATACAATAATCTTAGAAACTTTTTTTGTAAAGCACAATCTTACTATTATTTTGGTTCAGTTTGTCGACTGGCTTCAAATAAAAATATGTGTAAAGCTTATAATTTCTTTGTAACCAAACAATTAACTTTATTCTCTTTGGTAGTCAAAATCTAAAGTATAATCAGTTGTAATTTGGGTAAATTAATGTTAAAAATGTTTTCAAGTGTTTGCCACATTATGTTCAGTTTTCTAAGTATAAAAGTCTGATAAGCAAAAGGAAAAATATTTTTTAGAAACTTTTTTGCAAACAGTTTTTCCTGAACTGACTGCATTAGAATCACCTAGGTGCTTGTTAAAAATTTATAGATACTTGGGAGCCATTCGGAATATTGAATGATAACCTATGCTGTAGGGCCCAGATATTTACATTTTTAACAAGCTTCCCAGTAAACCATGATGCACAATCAAATCTGAGAATTAGTACTCTAAGAAGGTGTTCTCATAGGAAGCCTAATCAGGATCTCAGAAGCAAGTTATAACATGTGGAATAAATAATGATTTATACATGGTTGTAAATAATACTCATTATATAAATAATTAATTTAGGAGAATCTAGAGGAAAATGTCTGTTAATGACTATAGGAACTTACAAGATACAGGCTTCCAAGGGGTAGGCACCCCCATTTTTTCTTGCCTTTCATCTTGTGCCACAGGACGGTGGAAGCAGAGGAGTTTGTAGACGCCTATATCAATGCACTTATAAAGTTAGCCAAGTGCAGTCTTTAAGAGGCTCCATTGCTTCATGCAGTGAACTTTGTTACTACTAACCTCCACACTAAAGATTTAACAGAATATTAGCAATTTAAATCTTTAGGACCTGCTGGGATCCCTGGGTTTTGAGATCTCATGTGATGGGAAAGAGCCAGTAGATAACTTCAGATTACATTAAAAGGCAATCAGTTTATTTTTTTAGCCTATGAATTCTAATTTAATGTGGACTTAGCTACAAAGTATAAAATGAACTACTGCCAGTGAAAGTAGTAGAAATTACTTCTACTACTAAGAAGTTTTTTTTTTAACTAATTTCATCTCATAGAATTATTTCATTAATACTAATGCTATAGTTTAGTATAGAGTTATATAAGCAGAAATTCTTTCTTTTGCAAGATCCAAACAAAGGCAAAAAAAGAGAAAAAAAAGGAAGGCGGGGTGTTTGGAGCTTACAATGAGAGTGCAGGAACATAGTTGAACAGGAAGACTTAAAGGAACCCAAGCCAGTGCTGTGTCCATCTTTTATTTTTGCTCCTCTCCGACCAACCATCCACTTCTCTCCTTTTGCAGACTGACTTCCTTTGCTAGTCCCATTTTATGTAATGCAGAATTTAGTCACTAACAGAATCTGAAAAAAAAAAATTGATTGCCTTTTTTCTGAGTCCTAGCTTATTCCTTGGTAAGTGACAGCCCTGCACATGGGTTAGTCAACTTTGTCCAGGTGTTGGGGATTTGAGAAAGGGACTTTGATTTGTCCCTCTTGAACCTGCTGTCCACTCCCAGACCTGTGATTGGTGGGTATAGGCAGGGTTTGAGAGAGGATGGAAATGGGGAACAGGGATTCATTGTATGAACATAATTGTGGTCCCTCATAGAGACTGAAAGGAGGGGCAGTGACCAAAGAGAAGATCATTGTGGCATTCCTATCACAGACTTGATGTTTTCATGGGAAAACTTGGTTACCTGAAAGCATGAAAAAATCTAAAGTGGCTTGACCTGTGCTCCATAAGCAAGGGTTTTACAACCATTTAGTGATAATATCTAAATTACAGAAACATCTTTAAAAGGTAACACAGCATAACAGTATTAACAGGAAACTTTGGTTTAGACATAAGCCAGGTGCTTTACGTACATTATTTCAATTTTTCCCTGCAACTCAATCATTTCCTCCATTTTACAGATTAAAAAACTGATGTTCAGTAATGACATTAACTAGGAAAATATGAGGTCAGGCATCTAAACGAGGTCTGTGGGAGCTGAAAAGCCATGCTTACTCCACTACACAATTCATATTTTCTGAGTTCAAGGGCATATTCTGAACCATTGTAACATTATTTTAAAAATGAAAATGATTAGCTACTATACAGAAAAATAGAAATGATCAGAGTACGAGGAGAAATGTGTGATGCAATTTTTGCCATTATCCAAAAGTCCTCTCAACGTGTTAGAGGAAAACTTCTTACACTGAGGCCCATACCCCAGGCTGCACCTTTATTCCTTTGCCTGGTCCTTGAATGTAGGGGCAGATAGTTTATTCTGTGGAAGAGGATATGAGAGGAAATAATCTTAAACTCTTTAAGGGATAAAAATCTGGAATTTTGAGGAGTAGATTTGTGTGTTAAGGCTCCTTTGCAATGTTCAGTGGCCTGAAAGAATTAAGTGTCCTGAAGCCTTTCTCTTCTTGCATAACTTGGGTCCCAGGGAAATTTGTCTTCATTTGTATCCTCACTCTGAGAGCAGGATGTGCGGGTACAAATTTTCCAGGCTGCTATTTTCGGAACATATGGGCAAAGCTGAAATATCTGAACATATGTATGTATGTTTGTGTACGTATATGAGCATTTATATTTGTATAAGCAACCACATTTTTATTCTCATCATCTTCCCTCCCTCTTCTACATTTGGAAGATATTTGAAATATGGAACATGTGCTTGGGTGGGCAGGCAGTAAGTATTATTTTATAATGATCAGCAATCATGTGTGTGTTTTCTATTTTGCACCTAAAAAATATCTCATGTGATTTTTTTCTATTTTATTTGTCTGCACATACTCTACACTCTTCCACGAAGACAAAGCTGATTCGTTATAATCTTGTTGAAGAAAATGTGGTTTTAAATTATTGTATATACCTAAGTCAAACAAGATTTGCCAAAATTTTAAAACACAGAAATATTAAAAAGATAGTTATGATAACTGGTGGCATTATTTCAGGGCATTCAGCGTAAAAGTGCAAACTGTAGAAATGCGTTTCTGTGCCTGTTTGAATAAATGTGGGTCCGTGGGGTGGGCGGGTCTGTGAACATATGCGTGGGGAGAATCTGTGATGTGGGTTCTTACACAGGCATACATTTTTCTTGGCAAATTTGGTGGGACTACTGATTTCTTTAAGTCTTTTAAACACTCAATTATATTCATAATGTTTGTATTTGACAGTATGCCCAAATATCAAAGATGTAAAATTACACAATTTACTCTTCTCGAGTAATTCAGGCTTCTTAAAAACGGTCCACAGCTTACCATGCTTTCCTTTTTCTATTTAGTTTCTCTATTCTTTGCATTTAAAACAAATAAACAAAAATGGCTAAAATTACGGTTGATTTTGGTAACTTTAAGCTTGGATGATCCGTTCAAAATCTTCACATCCCAAAGAGGATAGTTAGTCAAATGCTACTATCAGCAATTTCAGAAAGTGGAAAGCTAAACACAAGATTACAAATGAAAAAGAACAAAATTGTACTATGTAACTATTTATTAGAAGGTCTTGACATTATTTATGCATTTAAATAATGCATTTAAACATTATATGGCATTCTAGTTATTTCATATGATGGAAAAATCTTACTCCTTGAAAGTCTGAGAGTCCCGAGGGATTTCTTTTTTAGCATCATCTCCGGCTTAATGGACACAGTATCTCACTTTTCATTCACAACACAGCTCTTTTCTAAACATGAACTATGTCATACACTCATTGTGGTGCATATCTTGTATGCCTATGCTTCCAACAATAATACCCATTCGTTTCTCATGAATCTTGGGAACCCGAGGTGAAGAAGAGATCATAGTCCCATATGCAGTATCATCCTTCACTCAGTACATCTCCCCTGCATGCTGAAGGTGTTTGAGTAAATCTATTTTACTCAAAGATCTTTTTCTCTTTCAGGAAGTCAACATATTCTCGATTAGGATTTACCCAACCTCAATTATTGTTCCTTGACTCTGAAAACCTTAACCTGCTTCATTTAAAAACAGCCATCAGAACGAGATGAGTATGTTTTTAACACAGTAATAGCATACATGTCAGCCTGTTACCCCATTTCTATGCTTCCTGTTAGAGATCTCTTATTACACAGTCCCAAGCACTGTTTACCTAAAAGCACCTTTCAAGTACCCTGCCTTTCACTGAAATGCGGCTGCTACTGTGTACTTATTTTAAAAATGGCTTGACAGAATTGCTAATGTTCTCATTCCTTCAGGATATTTCCTAATACTTGTAGCCTTTTCATGTTTCTAATTAGGCCAGTAATGGTCCCTGAAGTTAAACCAATTAAAATTATTTACTGTGACACAGTGTGGAGATAATTATCTGATATCTGAATCCAACTTCTGCTTACTTCGCAACATTACTTAATAGAAAACAGAGAAACTGATGCCCATGCTTTCATTTTCCTTGTCTACCAAATGTGTTTGCCCTATAGCAAACTGTTTAAATAAAGCATTAAAATCTTTGTGGTGCTAATCAAAATGTTTAAAACCCACTCACACTCCCTTTGTAGTTCTGAAAAGCATATAAAACTCTTACACATTACCTTTTACATTATAGTTGCTGACCAAGGTAGTATTACAGCCACATTATAAACAGATACTGCAGCTTCTGCAGTTTCTAGTAACCTTATTTTTCTCTCTTCCCCTACTCATTTTCTCTATTTTTTTTTCTTTTTAATATTTTTCTTCTTTCCTTTTTCTCTTTGTCTTGTGCTTTTTTCAGGATTGTGTGATTCACTCGAAGGGGCACAAATCCAATGGACTTTTAAATACTAGCTTCATACAACAGAAGATCATTCTGTATAGTCTAAACATTTATTATAGCATGGAAGGAAACAAGTTAGATTTATTACTATTTTATCTTTGCATAGGGTTGGGTGTTTGGAAGATTGGAGGTTCACAAAGAGAATTTTCACTGATGGCAGAAATCTCAGCAAAAGTTCAGTTTATATTTAATGTAAAGCAAAAATCCCTCTAGGAAAAAAAAAAGCACAGAGCAAGTAAATCATGTCGGGAAGCAACGCTTTTCATTAAAATTTGGCTGGCATCGTGTAGAGAATTTGGACAAATGTAAAGACTAAGACTGTAAGTTAGGCTTGCATATGCTGTAGTTAAATGCCAAAGTGCAGACTCAAAAAGAATTATAGCTTAGACTCTTTGAGAACATTTAGCCCATAATCCCCATGCAAATTATTCTAAGAGAAAATGGAGTTTCATGCCAAATGCCACCTTGAGACTGGCAACGTAAAGTTGTACATTAAGCCTTATCTTAGGATGGATTCCTTTACTGCTTCCCGCTTTTTGTTCAGATATTCATGAAAACCAGTACAGATAGAGTACAGGCACAGATGCATTTTCCAAGTCACCATGTGCTTAAGTGGAGCCCCTTGGCTGTCATAATAACTATACCTTAGACAAACAGATCACAATGGGGAGAAGTTAGACATGCTGGTCAATTCAGAACCGTAGTCCAAGACTGTGGCATTCAGGAACTTCTGGTTCAGGACCTGGCTTGGGAATGGTAACGGATCATATCTGAGAATTTGTGCTTACATTGTATGACTAAGATGCCCAGTTATTTTTCTTGGCACATAGTAGGGAATGCCTATCTGTGTACCACATATGATTGAAAAGGCATTAGGTTAGCAGAGTGCCAGGAAGGGTAGTGGAAACTTTTCAGAGAGGCCTTGAGATCATTCAAATATGGGGTAGGAGCCTTTGAACAAGCTCTCTTTCCTGTAGCACTGAGTTTAACCTTAGTAGAACTAACATGTTCATGGTGGTTCGCAATTGAAGAAATCTGTG
Source organism: Leucopleurus acutus (assembly GCF_964270905.1). Lineage (NCBI taxonomy): Eukaryota > Metazoa > Chordata > Mammalia > Artiodactyla > Delphinidae > Leucopleurus > Leucopleurus acutus. Next base: position 102,031,720 of record NC_139145.1, read on the forward strand.
ATCCTACTCCTATATCATGTATTTTGCACATACCTTCATTATCACAACAAGCTTATTTCACTTTTTAGTTATTTCTCTTTGTTGGTAAATAAATGTTGATAAATTTAACAGCAGTTAACAACATCTCTTCAAGGTTAGTGATTGCAAATCTTTTTGGAATAGGTGGAGATATAGATTATAAAACAACACAACCTTAAAATATTAGCAAAAGATGACTTTTCCAACTATTTCTACTTAATTAAGCTTGCTGACTATTTTATTTCTTTTGGTTTTATTTATGTACAGTATTTTACAAAAATTTATATGATATCTTAAGTATTTTTTTTTTCAGTATTAGCTTTGTCTTCGCAACTATTTTAGGATTGTGGTCCAAGTAGCCATGACTTGTAAAGGATTTAACACAGAGAACTTTACAGAATAAATATTTTATTATTAAATTTGAATACAATCCCAGACCTATGGATTCTGTAATATGAATACAGCAAGGGCTCAATAAATGTTTTTGTACCCTGAGCTCCAGAAGTTTGTACCATAGCATATTGATTAATACTTATGCAAGTGAATTAATCTGTGTTCCACAAGAACACAAGAGTGAGAGAAGGAAGAAGGAAATTTAATTTTATTCAAGCTTTAATATTAATGTAACTCTTCAACTAAATTTTTGAAGTTTGATACACTGCTATTATTGTATTACTTATTTTCAGCATTTGCTTTAATTATAAGCATGAGGAATACTGTTAGTAATATAGTTATTCCCCAGACTCTTACCCCTCTGCTCTTAGATCATCACATAATACTGATGAACCCAGATATATGTTTAAATAACATAGGTTATAACTTAATGTTCACAATAGAGGCTGGAAGCAGAATGGATTAGGAAAAGAAAATATTTCCACTAATGGAAGTTAAAATAATTGGAGGAGGAGAGAAAAAGATGATGAGAGGGTGGTACTGAACATATAAATAGAAGAGAGCATTACTAAAACACCAGTACCTACAGTAATGTAAATATACTCTGGAGGCAATACTAACCCTATTTTGAGTAAATATCCAACAGTATCCGAAGAATAAAAAAATAAATAGATCAACTATTTCTAGACTTTCTTGGGGGTGATTGGAAAAATCATGAAAGATTTAGAATTCCATTTTTCTAAATATTATCATTTTAATCTAAGAATTTACATGCTAAAAATTGACTGGATGACACATGTTTTGAAGACTTCAGTGTCATAGGCTTTCATCTAGCCCACTTGGCCTATTAATCAGCATAAACGGAGAGTGGAGAAAGGGAGGAAAAGGAATGACAATGTTGCTCTGAACGTAGGTCTAGTGACTACACTCACGTTAAGAAGCAAAATGTGAAAAGTATAGGGAATTAGTCCTATAAATGGGAAGAAATGAGGCCATCCTGCTTGTTTTAGAGTCAATCAGTCAAAAAATGTTGATTGAGCACCTTTTCTGTCTCATACCACTGGGATGCAGGGATAAACGAGAATGACAGTCCCACTCCTCAAGGAAATTAATTTCTAGAGGAGAGAGAAGAGATGATAAGCACATCAATAAATAAGATTATATCAGGAACAAATAAGTGTGAAGAAAAAGATAAAACAGGACAATGAGGTAGAGGTACCAATGGTGAGCACTGGGATTTCATTAGCTATGGTGGTTGGTACCAAAATATAAAAGAAAGTTATGTGCCAAGGTCCTGAGAACAGGATGAACTTGTATTATTCTGGCGGTGTGGCTTTTTAAAGGAGGCAAAGAAGGGGACAAAAGGAAGGATTGGAGTTTAGAGATACAAGTAATCTGCAGACCATATGGGATTTGTGGACCGTGTGAAGAATTTTGAATTCTTTTTTTTTTTTTTGCGGTACGCGGGCCTCTCACTGTTGTGGCCACTCCCGTTGCAGAGCACAGGCTCCAGACGCGCAGGCTCAGCAGCCATGGCTCATGGGCCCAGCCACTCCGTGGCATGTGGGATCCTCCCGGACCAGGGCACAAACCCGTATCCCCTGCATCGGCAGGCAGATTCTCAACCACTGCGCCACCAGGGAAGCCCAAGAATTTTGAATTCTCAATGTCGATGTCCTTGCAATGAGAAGCTACTATAGGATTTGAAGCTTGGGAGTGAAATTTCATCTGAATTTATTTTCAGATGAAAACCTAAAGCTCCTAAAGGTTAAGTAGTACATAGGCCTTTTAATGTTGAACAAAATGATGAAAATTACTGAGCTAAAGTTTCCAATACTTAAAAGTGACTAAAATAAATTAATATTTAGAACAAAAGGAATCACCTCTCTCAATGAATAACTGTATTAGTCTGCTAGGGCTGACACAGCAAAGTACTACAAACTGGGCAGCTTGACATAAGAAATTTATTATCACAATTCTGGAGGCTAGAAGTTCAAATCAAGGGGTTGGCAGGGTCGGTTCCTTCTGAGAGCTATGAGGGAATATCCATTCCAGGTCTCTGTCTTGGTCTATAGATGGCCATCTTAATTTTCATGTGGTCTTATCCCTTTATATGTGCCTGTGTCCAAATCTCCCCTTTTTTATGAAATTCAGTCATATTGAGTTAGGGGCTGACCCTTCTCCAGTGTGACCTCATCTTAACTAAGTACATCTGCAATGACTCTGGTTCCAAATGAGGTTGCATTTTGAGGTACTTGGGATTAGGACTTTAATATGTGAATTTGAGAGAAACACAATTCAACTCATAACAATAACTATTTTATTTAAAAAGCTGAAACTATTAAGATACAAGCAGAAAAAAATGTTTCTCCTGTCTTAATGGCCCTTTAAACTCACTCCTTAGAAATTTCTTCCTTACCCCTTAAATGAAATTTTAACTTATGTTGCTCTTTTATTTACTTATTATTTTTTAAATTTTAGTCTCACGAATGGCATTATTTGAAAAATTAAAATGTCCAGTCTGGTGGCACAGCTGCATAACTCATTACATATGCCACGTAAAGATTCTTCCTTCCTAACTTTTTTTTTTTTTTGCGGTACACAGGCCTCTCACTGCTGTAGCCTCTCCCATTGTGGAGCACAGGCTCCGGACGCGCAGGCTCAGCGGCCATGGCTCAGGTCATGGCTCACGGACGCAGCCGCCTCGCGGCACGTGGGATCTTCCCGGACCGGGGCGCGAACCCGTGTCCCCTGCATCGGCAGGCGGACTCTCAACCACTGCGCCACCAGGGAAGCCCTTACCTTGTTATTTAAGTGGGGACTTCCATAGGGAGGAGGAGGAGGGGGGTCTGTGTAGAAAATGCTCTTTCCTAGCTCTTACTCTCACTCTCCCCACTTTGGTTTTAGGCTCCTTCAGTGTTTTACCCAGATGAGAAAGTGATTTAGGGAAAAGAGCCTTATAAGAGGACACTATGCACCAGGTTAGGAAAATATTTAGCGCTGGCTTTCGACCTCATGAGCTACTTTTGTAGATTTAAATACATGAATAATGAGGTTTGGGGGAACTTCAATAGCAACTCCCGAGGTGGAGAGAAATGGGAGGACTTTCGTCCTGGGACATCACCACTCAGCTCCTGTGTGTTCCTTATGCAGACTTTTTTTTTGTTGTGGCCATTGCCCCGTCATCGTGGCTTGTGACTATCTTGAGCAGAGTTCCATTTCTGATGGCTCTAGGCTTTCTCTTATGGTCCACAGCCAAGCCTCTGGAACCATATGTGGCACTAGGACAGTTTGCTTCCAGTGCATCTCACTGTTTCTCTGCTCTTGTGACTCACAGCCACATTGTCTCTCACACTTAGGTTTCCTAAATGGGAGTCAGATACAAGTGCACCACGTTCCCAATTGTAGTGATCACAGCACATACTTTCTGAGCAATCACCTTACAGCTTTCTTTGTGGTCCTGAATTCAAGAGGATGGATACAGCCTTTACCCATCTCCCAAGGGGAGGGCTTAGAAAGTTTTTATACGTTTACAACATTCTCAGATTTTTTTCTGCAAAAATATTTCTCTTCCCAGTGTTCTTTGACTTTGATCTTCATTATCGGTCTGTGGGTGTTGGATGAAGGGTCCCCACACAACTTTGGGGGCACCCCTTTTATAAGTCTGGCATAAGTCTTTGGAATATAGGGGAAAGGGCACCAATTCTTTGGTTGTTGACCTTCATGGGCCCACCTGAAATTAACATAAAGGAGTCCTCTTTTGCCATTCAGGTACACAGGTAACAGTGAAGTCTGGGTTATAGGAGGGATGCCATCTGCTAGGCTCACACTCAAAGTCCATTTAGGCCCTTCTGCCTGTACGTGAAGAAATCACCAGTAATGATTTTCTGATGTATCTCTCAGTAGTTAATAGAAACATCAGAGATGGGTTTGTTTGTTGTTTTTTTTTTTTGCGGTACGCGGGCCTCTCACTGCCGTGGCCCCTCCCGTTGCGGAGCACAGGCCCCGGACGCGCAGGCTCAGCGGCCATGGCTCACGGGCCCAGCCGCTCCGCGGCATGTGGGATCCTCCCAGACCCGGGAAGGATCCCGCGTCCCCTGCATCGGCAGGCGGACTCCCAACCACTGCGCCACCAGGGAAGCCCTGTTTTGATTCCCTCTAGAGATACATTTACCTCAAACATCCTGATAATACTCGTAAAGTCAAGGATCTTTTCTGGCACACAAGCAACATAGTGCTCCAGATTTTCATCCGTGAGTTTTGGGAAGACCTCAAGTGGTACACAAACTTCTCTCAACATATTTTTAGTGCTCTGCTCACATCCCCCATTACTGGCTGGTTCCCACCTGCTCCTGGAGTACTGAAGCCAATGATTTACACCTGTGGCCGCTGAGGAATTGCCTCTGTCAGACGTTAACCAGGTCAGCTCACCTGGAGATGACTAGGAAATTAAACCCTTTACCCAGGAGCAGCCCATAAACCACAGGGTATAAAAGCCAGGCTTCTTGCTTCAAGACGCTGCCGTGGGATCAAACTTCCAAGTTTCGCCTCTGGATGAAGCCAAGGTTAGACTCTACCTGAGACCATGTTCTCAGTTTACTACTTTTTCCTTTCCTTTCCTTATTCCTTCTCCAACTAGGATTTCTCCTGAGAGCACCCTGAAATGGGGAGATTTTAAACTACTTATTCTGTTACCGTAGCAGTCAAATTTTCTCCTGGGAGTCAGATTTCATGATTTCTAATTTTCTAAGAAATACCCATTTTACCTCATTTTCGAATTTATTGACATAAGTATTTTCATGATATTCTTTTATCCTTTTAATCTCTGTGGCAGCAGCAATTACGGTCCCCTTTTCACTCTAAACATTGTTTGTCTCTTCATTGTTCCCTGGATTCCAGAAGTTTTTTGTATTATCGTTTTCAAACAACTGGCTTTGGCTGTATTGATTCTATTTAATACTGGATTTCTATCATCAATATCTTTATTTTTTCCATTTATTTATTTACTTTTATTTTTTCAGCTTCTTACCTAATTTATTTTCACGTTTATTTTTTCTAATATAAATATTTAAGTAGTTTTCTCTTTCTATACTCTTTTTCTTGCTTCCAACAAGTGTTATGTACTATTTTCATGTTTTTCACTTGTATTTTCTAATTTTCATTATAATTTCTTCTTTGATAGGTGTTTTTTCTTTACTTTCTAACATTAAGTTTTTTCATTGTCACTCTTTTCTAATCTAATTTGCAGTAGCCAGAGAACATAGACATGTGATATCAATTCTTTGAAATTTCTTTAGAATTGCTGTTGGCCTAGTATATGATCCAGTTTTCTAAACCTTTCCTGTATCTTGGTGGTGAAGGTGTGGTGGCGGGGTGTGAGGGGAGGAAAGTATATTCTCTAGCTGTTGCTTTTGCAAGCAATATTGTATTTAGGTTCACTAATCTGTACGGTGCTGTTCCTAACTTTTAGATCTGTTTTATCCATTTATCACTAAGAGAGTTGTTAGTATCTCCTTCTACATTGTCAGGTTTAACAAATTTTTACCATCAGTTTTTTCCTTCTTTCTTTTTTTTTTTTGCTCTGTATATTTTGAATCTGCATTTTAGATTCTCAGTAGTTTAAGCATTATTGTATCTTCCTAGGTAATTAAATTTGTCAATAGCACATAATGACGGGTCTCACCACTAATAATGCTGGTTGGCTGATGAGTAACAGCTTTGTTGGCTCTTAAGTTAGTATTTGCTTAGCATGTTTTTTTCCATCCATCTTGCTTGCTATATTCTGTATTCTCATGTTCTAGATTGTCTTTTTAATTGGCATATGGAGGGGTGGATAGGTTTTTTAAGTATTCTGGAAAACTTAATCTTGTTCCTGGAGCGTTTAGTCCAATTATATTTATTTTAATTGTTGATATGGTTTATATTTTATCACTTTGTCTTGTTTTTGAAGTTTTTCACTTCTCTAAATTTTATGGTATTATTTTGGGTTTTATTTTTGCTGTCTATTGGATTGGTTAATTTTATAAAGTTTCATTGATTTTTTTCCCCCACTTACCAGTTAGGCAGCTATGTGTCTACTTCTACTGTTTTAGTGCTGCCTCTAAAACTTTTTAAATGCATATTTAAATTAAAAACTGTAAAATCAATAACAGTGTCCTTCATCAATGCAATGTGGAAATGCTAAACTGTTTTAGTGATTATAAATCTCCACCCAATTTACATAATACTGCTGTCCAATGTTTTAGTCTTATCCTTTTTTTGACTCCACAAACGTTATTGTCTTAATAGCCAAATTTGTTCAGATTTGCATCCGTTTACCATTTTCATTGCTTTCACTCCTTCTTGCATGATTTTCTGAGATTATTTTCCTTTTTTCCTGAATGTGATATTATAATTTATAATACGAAATATATGTTTGATTTTTAATCCTTGTTTTTTGGTACATAGATCTTAAACACTTGGAATTTCCTGTGATGAGAACTATAAAGATGTCTTGATATTCATAATAAACCCCTTTCAACCACACCTGAGTTTATATTAATTAGGTGACTTTTGGAAAGCACCTAAGGCTGGGGCTGGTTGCCAGGAGGAACCAGTCATGGGATTGGAGGGTTGAAACTTTGAGTTCCCCTGCTTCTAGGGGAGAGGGGCTGGAGACTGAATCCATTGCCAGTGGCCAATGATTTAATGAATCATGCCTATGTAATAAAGCTTCCATAAAACCTCAGAGGACTGGGTTTGATGACCTTCTGGGTTGATGAACACATGGAGACTCAGGGAGAGTGGCACAACTGGAGAGTGCATGGAAGATTTGGTGCCCTTTTCCTATATCTTGCCCAGTGCGATCTCTAACATCTGGCTATTCCTAGTTATATCCTTTTAAAATAAACTGGTAATCTGGTAAGTGAAATATTTCTCTTGAGTTCTGTGAGCTGCTCTAGAAAATCAGTTGAACCCAAGAAAGAGGGTGTTAGAACCTCCAATTAATCTACAGCCGGTGGGTCAGAAGCCCAGGTGATTGGTTTCTGCAGTTGGAGAGGAAGCAGTCTTGTAAGACTGAGTTCTTAATGGGATCTGATGTTATCTTCAGGTAAATAGTGTCAGGATTGAGTTGAATTGTAGGACACCCAACTGGTGTCAGAAAATTGTTTGGTGATGTAGGAGAACCCATACACATTGTAATTTGGAGTCAGAATATTACTGACGTACATCTTTAGACATTCTGCTAGTGAGGGTCAGTTAGCTATAATTCATTTTAGACTCAGCAGTTACGTTATTCATGGATTTTGAAAAATTCTTAGCTCTAGCTCTTCATGCCTCCTCTTCTCATTCTGCCAATCTCATTTGGTATATGGAAGATCATCTCACTGTATTCTCTGTATTTTTCACATTTTTCATCTCCTTGTCTTTATGTGCTACATTCCAAATAATTTCTTTAGATCATCTTCCAGTTTATCTACGCTCATTTTGTCCAATGTATTGCTAATATATGTATCTGATATCAAATATCAATTAAAATAATTTCGTTTCTACATGTTCTGTTAGTTGTTATTCAGGTCTGCATGGTTAGTGTTTTATCAGAGGGGTGGGTTATGAATAGGGAAGGAAAATTTCACGAGGAAGTTGGTACTTAAACTGGGCCTTGAAGAATGGATAGGATATTTGTTTCTCAATTTGAAAAAAACAATTTCAATATGTAATAAAGTTGACAGAACAGTACAATGAATTAAACACACATCTCCCTTTTCCCTAAACTTAATGATTGTTAATATGTTGCCACATTTGCATACTTACATTGCTTGCTCTATACACACACATGCAAACATACACATAGACTCACACATGTATTTTTTTATAATTTGAAGTTTACAGCAACTCATTTTACCTCTCAATAAGTCAGCATATATCTCTCAAGAAATCCAAAAAATTAACAGTAGTATACTATCTTATTTATAATCAATATTCAGGATTTTCAAATTATATCCAAATTGTACATTATAAACTTTTAATCAAAGACCTAGTCAAGGATCATGCATTATATTTGGTTGTCATTTCTCTTTAGTATCTTTAACCTAGAAACAGTGCTTCTCAATGGGGGCAGTTTTCTCCTCTGAGATGTTTGACAACGTTCACAGATGTGTTTGGTTGTCCAAGTTTGTGGGAGGTGGGGAGAGAACTATTGGCATACAGTGGGTGGAGAATGGAGATGCTACTAAACAGCTACGATGTACAGGGGAAATCTCCCACAAGGAAGAATTATCCAGCCCCAAATGTCAATAGTGTTGAGGCTGAGGTACTCTGATCCAGAACTATACCTTTTATCTTTTTTTTTCCTTTCATAGCATTGATATTTTTGAAGCATCAAATATAGTTGTCTTGTAGAATGTTGAACAATCTGGCTTTTTCTGATTATTTCCTCACGACTCAATTTAATTTAAACATTTTGGCAAGAATATCATGTAGTGATACACGCCTTGTCATTTTTATAGTCTCTTGTTCTTCATTATTCTTCCAGTATCTTGCTTAATTTCTTTAATTATATTAAATGCCTTCTTATCCCATTATTTGTCATTATTTAGGTCTGACGTCTTTTTTGGAGTTTCTTGGTTTTGTTTACTTGTTTCAGCTGATTCTCAATTATATAGTGGTTTATTTACAGGTTTTGGGGTTTGGGGGTAATATTTGATTATAAATGCATGTCCTTTGTTTTCTTACCTATGGGAACTCTGACACCAGATTTAAAGAGATTTTTCCTTTTTTTAATTTTCAGGAAGTATTTAAATTTCTACTTTATTTTTCTTGCCAAATAGTTAATACGAATCATGAACCCAAACTCATGTGACTGCTTAGAATTTCTCTTGGAAGACTGGCAAGTATTTCTACCATTTCCTCTTTTTGGCAGGTTTTTAACTAGTTGATTCACTGGGGTTGTTGCCCTTCTGTAGTCTAGTATTATGCTGTATTTCCCAAGTTTTTCTTGCTATGGTTCCAAACCTGATTTCTGTGCTTGTGTGGACTCAGATGCTAGGTTGATGGAGATTGGCATATTCTTCAGGGCAAACACCATTACTCTTTACCTCCCTGGTTTTGGGCTTTCTTGTTGCCTTTGGCCCCCAACCGCTTTCTTTATTGTTCTGACAGCTCCTCCGCGCATTTAGAAATATCTTTTCTCTAACCAGCAGTTTGTTTCCTTCCCTCCCCCTTGAAAATTTCTTGAATATACTTCCACATTTTGTTAGAAACAGAAGTCTTTTTATTCAATCTTTAACATTAAATAGTCATTCCAAATCTTCCAGTTTGGACTTTTCATGCAAATGAATGGTATTCTAAGCAGTACCCAGGAATAGATCTCTCTTCTATTGTAAAACTGTGCTGAAGAAACTACCAAAGTGGGAACTGACATCACCATCTTTAGTTTTTCCCATTGGCTATTATTTACCACCAAATCAGGATCAAACTTTACCTATCCATGTTGACTAAACTCTAGCTGTAGGGTAAATTGCTCTTATTTCTGCTTCCTAATTGATGGCTTATATACGTCATACCACACCATCTTTTCTTCCTCTGGTGTACCATTTACAGCTGGATGCCCACATATGTTCTTTTGCTGTCTGAAACTTTTTGAAAAGAGGCAGATATAATTAAAATTTTTGTGGAAAAAAATAACCTAGACATACATTTTTGTGGAGAATTTTTGTGGAAAAAATAACCTAGATATTTTTCAAGTCATTAAATGGTAATGATGTTACATTTAATTTGTTCTCTAAATATGTATTGAGTTCCTTCCTGTGACAAGCATAATATCAGAAAGTTGGGGGTATAGCAGTGAACAAAACAGACATTGCTTTCATTTAGTATGATATTCTCAAAGTCTATCTATGTTGCTACAAATGGCAATATTTCATTTTTCATGGCTGAATAATATTCCATTGTGTATATATACCACACCTTCTTTATCCATTCATCTGTTGATGGACACTTAGATTGCTTCCATGTTTTGGATATTATAATAGTACTTCTGTGAACATTGGGGTGCATGTATCTTTCAAATTAGAGTTCCTGTCTTTTCAGCACATATAACCAAGAGTGAGATCACTGGATCTTTTCAACACATATGCCCAGGAGTGGCTCTATTTTTAGTTTAAGGAAGCTCTATACTGTTTTCCATAGGGCCTGCACCAATTTACATTCCCACCAACAGTGCAGAAGTGTTCCTTTTTCTTCACACCCTCTCCAGAATTTATTTATAGACTTCTTTTTTAAGTTATTTTATTTATGTATTTATTTTTGGCTATGTTGGGTCTTCACCGCTGTGCATGGGCTTTCTTTAGTTGCGGCAAGCGGGGGCTACTCTTCATTGCGGTGTGCGGGCTTCTCATTGCAATGGCTTCTCCTGTGGTGGAGCATGGGCTGCAGGTGCACGGGCTTCAGTAGTTGTGGCACACGGGCTCAGCAGTTGTGGTTCACAGGCTCTAGAACGCAGGCTCAGTAGTTGTGGCACACAGGCTTAGCTGCTCTGCGCCATGTGAGATCTTCCTGGACCAGGGCTTGAACCCATTTCCCCTGCATTGGCAGGTGGACTCTCAACCACTGAGCCACCAGGGAAGTCCCTAGACTTTTCAGAATAGCAGTTCTTACCAGTGTGAGGTGATCCTCATTGTGGTTTTGATTTGAGTTTCTCTAATAATAAGCAATGTTGAGCATAAACATTGAGTACATTTTCATGAGCCTCTTGGCCATTTGTATGTCTTTGGAGAAATGTCTGTTTAGGACTTCTGACCATTTTTTGATTGGGTTGTTTTTTTGATACTAAGTTGTATGAGCTATTTGTATATTTTGGAGATTAAGCCCTTATCAGCTGCATTGTTTGCAAATATTTTCTCCTAGTCCGTAGGTTGTCTTTTCATTTTGTTTATGGTTTCCTTTGCTCTGCAAAAGCTTTTAAGTTTGATTAGGTCCCATTTTTTAATTTTTACCTTTACTTTTGCCTTGGGAGACTGATCTAAGAAAATGGTGCTACAATTTATGTCAGAAAGTTTGCCTATGTCCTCTTCTAGGAATTTTAAGGTGTCATGTCTTATATTTAGGTTGTTAAACCCATTTTGAATTTATTTTTGCATATGGTGTCAGGGAGTGTTACCATACTAAGTGAAGTAAGACAGACAGACAAAGACAAACATATCACTTATATGTGGAATCTAAAAAATAATACAACTGAATTTATTAACAAAACAGAAGCACACTGATAGAGAAAATGAAGTTGTGATTACCAAAGGGGAAAGTCGGTGAGAGATAAATTAGGAGTATGGGATTAATAGGAAATTATATTCAGTATCTTGTAATAACCTATAATAACCCAAATCACTTTGCTGTACATCTGAAACTAACACAATATTGTAAATCAACTATACTTCAATAAAAAGTAAGCCACTATAAACATAAAAAACATCAAATACCAGACATTGCCTGATTTTGTGACATCTGAACAGTTTGAGGATGCAGATATTAAACAAAGCTTTTTATTACATGAATAATTAAAAACAATGATAGGTGTATACAGAAAAATAACAGATTTTTTATTGGAATAAATGAGTAATAAAATTTTCTGTGAAATATTTGAGTTGAAACCTACATAAAAGATACTATTTTAGTAATCAATGAAGAAAAAATATGTTAAAGTAGAGATGAAGGAAATACCTTAGTGGATATGAGGAGCTGAAAGATGGTATGGGATTGGATTTATGTCTTTTTTTTTTTTTTAAAGAAATTAAGTGTAGTGAGAGGACAAAGTCTACAGGTTTTTTTTTATCTTATTCTAAAAGAAACAGAAAGCCCCAAAGGAGTCTTAGAAGCAGAACAGTTCACACTTTTACACAATTATTCTAACCCTTTTTCACAAAACAGGATTGATGGGGAATGATAGTACAAGGGGACAAATTCAGTTAAGAAGCTGTTGTATAAACCAAATAAGAGATGTATATGGCTTGAGTCTGTGCTATGATCCTGAGGGTAGAAAGAAGAAAACTGAGCAAAACAGACTTTGAAGATAGAGTTAGTAATATTTTTGATAGATTAGATTAAAAGATGAAAAAAAAAAAAAAACCGGGATAGAACTTACAAAGACTGGGACAGTTTCAAAAGGTATAACATATGCATAATTGGAATACAAACATAGTAGATATTAATCTAATTATATCCATGACTGTCTTAAGTGTAATCATCTAAATGCATGAATTAAAGGCAGACACTGTCAAAGTAGATTAAAACAAAAAATATATTTTGTCTGCAGGAAACATTTTAAATAAAATCATCCAAGAAAGGTTAAAAGTAAAGAAGGCCACTTAGAGAAGCCCGAAGTTGAGAGCAGGGACATAAAAGAACATTAGAGGAGATTGAAGCCTCTGGCAGCTATAGGTACAAGAACATCTAGCCAGATTAGCCTAATTCTCACAATAAAGGCATATTTATCTCAGTTCTTATTGTCCGACATGTAGCCATCTTTCAACAACAACTTCAAAATCATAAGGAATTCTAAAGGCAAAAGCAAAACAAAAATAGTTTGAAGAGTCAAAGCAATCATCAGAACCAGTTCTGATATAACATAGGTCTTGGAAATACCAGACAGAAAGTTTAAGATAACTATTATTAATATTTTAAGGGGTCTAATGGAAGGAATAAAGAACATGGGAGAACAAGTGGGTAATGTAAGCAGAGAGATGAAAGCTAAAATTAATCAAAAGGAAATACTTGCTATTAAAAAAAACACTGTAACAGAAAAGAAGAATGCTTCTGATGGACTCATCAGTAGACTAGACATGGCTGAGTAAAAAATCTGTGACCTTAAAGATACACCAATAGAAAATTCCCAAAGAGACAAAAGAGTGAAAAATGTAATAGAGAAAGATATACCATGGTAACATGAATTAAAAGAAAAATGAAGTGGCTATATTAATTCCAGGCAAAGTAGATGTCATAATAAAGAAAAGTATCTAGAATAAAGAGAGGCATTACATAATGATAAAGGGATTAATTCTCCAAGAAGATACAACAATCTTAACAATAAACTTAAAATAGAGCATGTATGCACCTAAACATAGCAGCCAAATATATGAAACAAAACTGACATAGCTGAAAGGAGGATAGACAAATCAACTAATACAGTAGACAACTTCAATCCCTCTGTCACTAATTAACAGATCCATTAGGCAGAAAATGAGTAAATACATAAGTGACTCAACAGTATTATCAATCAACTTAATCTAATTGACATTTATTTCTAGACCTCTTTATCAAACAACAGCAGAAGTCATTTTCTCCTTATATTTACACAGAACGTTCACCAAGAATGTTCTGGGTCATAGAATACACCTTAACAAACCTAAAAGAATGGTAATCATGCAACGTATATTTGTTCTCAGACCATAATGGAATTACACAATAAATTAACAAAGATAATTGAGAAATCCCAAATAGTTGGAAAGTAAATAACACATTTCTGAACTGATGGATCAAAGATGTCTCAAGAGAAATTGAAAAATATTTGACACCACATGAAAATAAAAACATTCCATTAAATTTGTGGGATGCAGTGAAAGCTTTCCTTTAAGGGAAAATAAATGCATATACTACTAAAGAGAAAAGATCTTAAGCTAATAACCTAGCTTCCTCCTTAAGAAACTAGAGTAAGAAGAGAAAACTAAGACTGAACCAAGCAGAAGGAAAGAAATAATCAAAATTAGAGGAGAAATCAAAGAAATTGAAAACAGGAGACTAGAGAAAATCAACAAAACCAAAAGCTGATTTTTGAAAAAAGAAAATGATTTAAGTGTCTGGCTTTGGCAGGTGATACAAATGAAGGTGATATTTGCTGATATAAAAAAGGAGCAGTGGGGCTTCCCTGGTGGCGCAGTGGTTGGGAGTCCGCCTGCCGATGCAGGGGACACGGGTTCGTGCCCAGGTCTGGGAAGATCCCACATGCCGCGGAGCGGCTAGGCCCGTGAGCCATGGCCGCTGAGCCTGCGCGTCCGGAGCCTGTGCTCCGCAACGGGAGAGGCCGCCAACAGTGAGGCCCGCGTACCGCAAAAAAAAAAAAAAAAAAGCGGCAAATTTCGGAGATGGGTCAAAGTTATAGCATAGGACATGATTATATTTAAAAACAGGTTAGCTAAGAAGTAGGCAGATACTTGAGTGTAGGCTCAAGAGAAACTTTTGGCTGCAAACATAACATTGGGACACACTGGAGTACAGATGGGCTATAGAGTTATGGAAATGAGTGAGGTGAATGGGTGAGGAAAGAAAGTTGACAATGCCTAGCTATGTCAAATGGTGTTAAAATGTTCTGGCAACAACAAATAAAGAGTGAATTTTTTTTAGGCAACATGGAATCATCTTGTGGCCTCAGCAAGAGCAGAATTAGTGGAGCGATACATGTGCAAAATGTCAAGTTGGCATAGAGAGGGTAGGAGACTTACAGTGGGGACGGAGGGCAAGGTGAGAAGATAATGCCTTTCAATACTTACCTCAAGTGTAGCAAAGAGGTAAGTTGGAGCTGGAGGTTAATGTAGGGTCTGGATGGTTCCTTTGTCTCTTTAGAACTGCTTGGGCTCCTGAATGTCTATGGAGATGACACAGTAGGAAAGGGAAGTTGGAAGATTCAGGAGCAGGTTCCTGAGGAAGTGAGAGGGAGCTAGTTAACCTGGCACGGGGAGAAGGAGAAACTGCCCTATAGTGAACACTGACTACGTGTCGGATGTTAAACTCGGGGCTTTATGTAGATTATTTATCTTTCCAATAGTCCTCTAAGGTTGATATTTTCTCCATTTTATCATGAGAAATTCAATTTTAGAGTCATTAGAATTTAATTCAAACTTAGAGAGCTAGTAAGTGGTGGAGACAGAATTCTAACTGGGTCTGATTGCAGCACCTATATAATAGATAGATAGATATTTTAACTACTTCTGGTATTGCCTCTTAGTTTCATATCTGCAACCACCCTGAATCTGCAACCAAATGAAATAATTACGATTTCCCTCTGATAGTAAAATACTGAGATCGCAGTAGAGCTATACCAGGAAAGAAGTTCCCAGTTCTGCAGTGTTTGGCTGTGAATCAAATAGATTAATGCACCCACAGTGTCTTGAAACTTACTATTCTTTCTTGCCTCAAGGGCTTTTTCCTGGATATTTGTGTGATTGCTGCTTTCTTTTCCCTCAGATATAAATCTGAATGCCACTTTTGTAGAGAACTTGAAGGAGAAGTGAATATCAGGGGGAATATTGAAAAGGAGAATCATGGGCAAAGATTGGCAGGACCCACCTCCCAAACTTTTCAGAAAATAAACTCATTCTAACCAGATAGTGAGAATTTAGGCCCCATTGGCAGTTCATGCTTCTTTTCTTTGTGATGCTAGGCAAGTTGAATAACCAGTCTGTGCCAGTTGCTTCACTATAAAATGGAGATAATAATAGAACGTCTTACGGGGGTTCTTATAAATATTAAATGAGCTAATTCATATAAAATGCTTTTAACAGTGCTTAGCACATAAGTGTTCTATATTGTTAGTTGCCACTATTATTAAAGTCATCTCTACTGAGAGATGGGATACATTATCATGCTCTCTTATCATGCTGATGCTAGAACACTTGCTCACTCTAATTAGTTCCCCTTTGTTTTGATTCCAGACTTACAAAGGAATTTCCCAATGATTATTTTGCTCCACTTTATATCGGCAGACATGAAAAGAATCATCTAGCCCCCTCTGCTTGGGATCTATGGCTGTTAGTTTCATTGTAAATTAATTAATATTCTTATGAAAGTAATCATATAAATCTGTCCATAAGAGGAAATTGTCTGGGCATACTGTCTAAACCAAGAATATTCTGGTTCCCTGTGTTGATTATTTCTCAATTAATATGAGGCTTTATTCAAATCTTCATGAGCTTGGAAAATGTACCTTCATCCTGGCAATGTGCTTTGGAGGTATTGAGAAGAGTAGGTTGGACAGCAGATTGGTGACTTTCTGGATGATGAAAGTCACTGTCTTAGGAGAGAGTGGGCAGCCTTATTCCAGGCAGACAGCATATACCTCTGTATGCAGAACTTTTTTCCCACTTGCATTTATAGAATCCACTGCTATTATCTTTGTGGTACAGATGGTGATGAGAGAAGCAGTCACTTGCCCAAGGTCACATAAACATGAGTAGCAGAGCCTTTGCTCAGACTCAGCTTTGACGGCAAAGTCTTCTCACTACATATATACTTGGTTCCAGTAATAGTAAATATAAGAATGATTAGAAAATTATCCAACTGAGGATAAAAAGAGTTATTTGAAATATTTGTTTAATAATGAGAACTGTATAAAAAGGATTTTGTAAAATCAAAGGAATATTTAAATAATCATGTGATTATGCATATAATTACTGTCTTTCCCTCCCCCTACTCTCTCACTCACACACACACACACACACACACACACACACACACACACACACACACACTCATGCCCTTATACAGATTTGCTAGTATACCGTTATTTCTTTACGTTATTTTAAACTCAACAAACTGTGAGTTAATAGATTTAATTGCTGTGAAAGAAGAACATGTTTGGTGTAAATTAAAAAGACACTTCAGAAAATTGTTATTAATGTGGTGTGAAGGTTGGTTATAGCTTAGTTAGGTAATTGAGTAACTTGGTCATTGTAATGGTTTTCCGATCCAACTCCAGCTGAAAAGTTTGGACATTAATAGCAGACTTGTTATAAGTCATAGCTTACCACAAACATAAGTAATGTGATTTGTAAATTCATTGGCAAGATTGTAGAAGCTGAAGTAACACCATCATGTTGCTCTGTGGAGCGTCATTTGACTTTTTCTTTCTCTACGCTTCTCAGCTTGGAGCAATTCCTGAAGAAGAGTTTAACTACAGTCCATCAAGTCTCTTAATTTTGGGGTGCCACCTATACTGCTGGGCTTCATGGACCAGCTCTCATGCTTGGTTCGGTTTCTGCCGCACCTTTATTAATGCTATGAGAATGAAAGTGAATGTTAACAAATCTACCCAAATATCACATACGGCTGAGAAAAATACAAGTAGACCAAAATGCAAGCACAGAATTGTACCATAAAGAACAGTGCATATCAATAGCTACAGAAGGAAAGAACCATAAATAAATTCAAAAGACTGTGGAGGAACTGGGGAAGAGGCGATAGTGCCAAAGAAAAGCTTAAGGACAGTGATTTAAAAAAATATTCCCTCTCATGTGACTTGGTAATAAAGAAAAGCCAACATTATTAAGAGTGCTTACGTAAGAAGGCAATCGTTAAAAATAAATTTGAGGATTTTTTTCCTACAACATTTCTAAGATTCATTTTTTCCTTTTTATTCCTACTCTTCTGCTTCAGTTTTCCCTGCGCAGCCCTACTTCTGGTTTTCCTCGTTCTCTCCCATCATGGCTTTTGAGAAAAGTCTAGACCCACATCCAGAATAGTCTTTTACAAATATCACTCTCATTAGATGATCATCTACTCTGGTCATTCCTTTATTTCCTCCTACTTGTGTCCTTAGGTTACATCATGTGCCTTCCCAGCATGAAGACTGTTCTCAATTTTTTTCCACCTGGATTTATTTGTCCTTCAGTCCTTTACTATAATCTCAAGCACAGCTTATTTTTTAACATTTTACTAGCTTTTCATAGTTTAAATGCTTAAGTAAATACTTAAGTAGAATCTTCTACAATATAATATTGCATTCCATGTAGAGTTTTCACTGTGTAAGACTAGATTCTTGTCTCAAATACAGTTAACGAAGTTGAGTTATATTTAAATGTTAAAGAAAAGGCCCTACCTATTTGTGCTTAAGTAATAGTGAAGAAATAATAAAGGAAGAAAAAATGAAGATGATAGTAGTAGAAAGAACATTTTCAAATACAAGCTCTGTCATTGAGTTCTAAGACTTTGGGCAAATTTCTCAAATCTCTGTTCCTGAGTAGTAAAATGGAGTAAACAATATTGAATTTATACATATGATCAGCTAGACCTATAGACATTTTTGCTATATAGACAAACAGTTCTGAGTAAAGCAAATATTTCTTTCTACTTTTCCAATTTCCATTGTCTTCTTCAGACTGTAGCTGTTTTCTATAATGCCATATTTCCCCATAAGAATTCTTCTGTTCATGAAGATTTTAATGAATGTTCTTTTAAGAGTGTTTTACTCTACTGAGAAGCAATAGGAAACTGTGAAATTAAGATGACACAGATATAGAAGGAATAATAAATATAGTCTCTAAGATACAGCCTAAAAAACAACAAGCTCTAGTTTCTACCATTATACCAATTAAATGACAAACACAATCACAGAAATACAGCATAGTAATTTTAGATCTTATTCTAAAAATGTATACATTGTATTACACCTATTCATAGTTGATAAGTTTTTAAAATATGCATTCCATAATACTACTAAATGGAATACATTGCACTGATAGAATACCTAAAAAAACATCTAACTTTTATCAATGTAAGCAAATGACAAGTGATTCTAGTCCTAATGTCAGTCTGCTAATCACCACAGCTAATCAGCCCTGGCATTCTCATGGTTCAGTGGGCAGCAATGAAGTAAATGGCCAGTCTTTGGCGTTAAGGAGTTAAATACTCCTTAGTCCAAACTTTGAAAAAGTTTTGCTCCGTGCCCTTTTAGACAATGACTAACTGTTAAGCTCAAAACTAATTAACATTTCAAAAACTAGTGTTAATCAGTATTAGGAAGACTCTAGAGAAACACTTCCCCGCAGAGACCCTTTTCTTCCTTTGCCTTAAAGCAATAACTTCTAAATTATTACTTTAATTTTAAGTTGTGTTTGGTAGCTAGTAAACAAACCTAAAAATCAGGAAGCCAAAAGAAATGGAATCAGAGGTTGTTTCCAAATCCTATTGCCCTGATTTTACTTGTTTATAGAAACCAACTCTAATATATGCAATAATCTTGTTCTCTAATATGGGTCCATAAACTCATAGAACGTATGAGTGGATACAACTTAATTCCCTACAGCATTACTCTTACTGCTGCTATCTGCAGATTTAGAAACAGCACTGATAGACTGTCCAGTTGTATGAGACTAAAGTAATCTGATTTAAAATTCTGTATTTAGGTTTGGGAAGTATCTTTGCACCCCAAATTCCTGCCCACTGCCTCATCTTACACCTGCAGGCACTGAAGCCCACGGTCACAGAAGTGGCTAGTGGTGGACATGCATTTAGAATACAGATGTTTTCAGTTCTGCTCTGTTCTTCTCACTGATGAGCACTTGATCAAGTGATAGTGATCATGTATTTAAAATTACAGTTTCATTTAATTGGGATATGTAAGTAGCAATAAACCTCTACTTGCCCATGAACTTAAAAATGAAACATGTGGGGCTTCCCTGGTGGCGCAGTGGTTGGGAGTCCGCCTGCCGATGCAGGGGACACG
This sequence comes from Leucopleurus acutus, assembly GCF_964270905.1. NCBI lineage: Eukaryota > Metazoa > Chordata > Mammalia > Artiodactyla > Delphinidae > Leucopleurus > Leucopleurus acutus. Next base: position 102,051,599 of record NC_139145.1, read on the forward strand.
GGTTTGTGCCCCGGTCCGGGAGGATCCCACATGCTAAGGAGCGGCTGGGCCCGTGAGCCCTGGCCGCTGAGCCTGCGCGTCCGGAGCCTGTGCTCTGCAACGGGAGAGGCCACAACAGTGAGAGACCCGCGTACCGCAAAAAAAAAAAATTGCGAGTAGCTTTAGTCCCAGTCATGAGAAGACAGAAAGGGAAAGAGTAGTGACACTGTCCTCTTTTCCTGAATTTTAGTAATTACAACAGGCAAAATAACAGAAATCGTAGGGAGATGGTGCTCTTTTGTCTTCATATGGAGTGTTCCTTGAGGCTTGAAACCCATTGACCTTATCTGCCATTGAGTCTCCGGGGCCCAGCATGTGTGAGTGGCACACTGTAGGGACTCCATAAATAGTTATGGTTTCTGTTTACTTTCTTCTTTCATGCAGTCTAAGAGGTTGGAGGTAGATGTACCTCACGTACTTAATCATTGAAGTATCAGGAATGACTGGGAATAAATGAAGATGCTAATCTTCCTAGTTGAAAAGTTTTACTTAATTCCAAAGTGTTGCTGCTATTGGGTCAACTTCCCTCCTGATGCTGAGGTAGTCGGCAAAAGTTGGCTAAGAAAGGATTAGTTAGGAGCAAACTGGGTTGCGGAGAAAGTCTTATCACTATAAGAATTCAAGCATATTAACCTTTAGTATAAAGAAAGAATGGTATGATTGTATACAATTTTGTGCAAATATAGAAAAAAATTCAAGGTGGATAAACTTTTTTCTTTTTGTTTTTTTTTTTTTTCGGTACGCGGGCTTCTCACTGTTGTGGCCTCTCCCGTTGCGGAGCACAGGCTCCGGATGCGCAGGCTCAGCCTCCATGGCTCACGGGCCCAGCCGCTCCGCGGCATGTGGGATCTTCCCGGACCGGGGCACGAACCCGCGTCCCCTGCATCGGCAGGCGGGCTCTCAACCGCTGCGCCACCAGGGAAGCCCTGGATAAACTTTTTAAAAATAAAAAAAACTATCTCAAATATCACCTTTGGGAGAAAGTTAATTGCAGGCATGTCTTAAGAATATATGGTATGCATTATAATACCATGATAGGCTATTAAAGAGCATAGTTTTACACGTACAGGGAAATAATGCATGTACCAGATGCTTAAGAATGTTTATCTTAATGGAAAAGAGAATGCTAAGGGAAAAGGGATTTTTCTCTTTCTATCAGTACATTATTTACACCTGCAGTGCTTGAACTTGATCGTCAATAGGGTCATGGTGAAGGATGCCCGCTCTGAATTAACATTTATGGAGATTGAGCACTGTCTCTTCTGGTTACTAGTTAGTATTTAATATCTGAATGCTTCCATTTCGTCAACTGTAAAATTGTGATGATGACAATTTTCACTTTACAGAATAATTTTGAAGATTATATGGGATAAAAGATTGAAAAGTTATCCAGTGATAACCATAAGGGGAGTCAATAAATGTTACTTATTATTGGTTGTATCATCATTGTTAATTATCAGTAAAAGCAAAAAACACTTTAAAAGTCTAAAACTACACTTGAAAAGGATCTGAATGAAACATATTTTTAAAGTTACTTTGTGTAAAATGTTAGTTCTAATATCCTTGGAATGAGAGCTCCCTTGACCGTCTTATCTAAGTATGTTCTTCTGTTTTCCATCATCCATGTTCATTTTCTTATTAACATGTTATATTTTATCATTAACTATCTGTTCATCTCCTACCTCCCTTGCAAGTATGTTAACATCATGAGGGCCGTGATGACATCTCTTTAACGTTGCACTGCAGTACAGCTCTGGATACCCAGTCCTAGCACAGTGACTGTTCATAATTTACAGACAATTTATTTTTGGGTCAGTATTCTTGGCTTCACATGGTATAAACCCAGTTCAGATTATACTAAAGTAGAATCTATCAGCTTGGCAATCAGACATGGAAAACTGTAGCGCAAAAGGCCTCATTATAGCCTAGGTTCAAGGACTTCTCTGCGTCTATCCCTCTTTCTCTTTACATCTCTTCACCCCTTGAAGGCTTACTGGGTGGCAGAAGCCAGGACTGCTTAACTATCCCAAGACAACAGTCTTATAATGTGTTATCCATAGGGAAATAGCAAGCTGCCCTGGAGAAAGATTGTTATTGGTCAAGACTGGGTCATATGCATAAATCCTTGACGGGAGTGGTCTTGTACAGACTAGCAACTCTTGAACCCAGGGGAGTCAGTACTGTTACCAGAAGAGAAAAGAAATGCTGGAAAGAAAGGGGAAAGAACAGCTTTCTACTACAGACATAGAAAACATTAAGTCAATTCTCTTAACAGTTGACTATATAGTTTGAGATTTTTGAAAGCTACAGGTGCCTTTAAACTTTTTTTAAGGAATAAAACTTAAATGTAAATCTTGGGCCACTTTTCCATTACATAAACAAAAGCTTTGGTTTGTGAAGTGTGGATACTTTAATATAGTCACAAATTTAGGTCAATGGAGACGAACGTCAACCATCAATATTACCAGCCCACTCCTCCATTGTGGTGGGAGAGCTGAATGGGGAAATAGAGAAGTAATTGCTGGGGACAAAGCTGCTGGAAATGCTTTCTATAAGTCTATCCTTGACATCCTTGTCATGGAAGCATGCAAGAAACAAACATGAAAACGAGTTCATCCACAGCAATTTCTGGGAGAATATAAAACCCAATATTATATCAAAAATCCAACAATACAGAATGTTAAATACAGATTAGGTGCCAGTGTGTACTTCCAATTTAGAAAAATCAACTTAGGAAACCCTCTCTAAATCAAACAATATTATCACTGAGCTGTGTTTAAAAGAATTGGTGCAATATAAGTCTTATCTTTTCTTTAATTGTTTTTATTTTTTTACCCCCTGCTACTCTACATTCTGTGGGCATGAAATTAATGAGTCTGGGTGACTGGATTGAGGAACTGGTGATATTTAACTTCTGACATTTCTAGAAAAGTTATTTTTAGAATTAAGGATGGTTGCCTTTGAATATCTAATGTTCACATTGAAATTCCATTGGTCTTTGAGCTTACAATATTATATAGAAATTTGTGTAGTTTTTTGGTACTTGATAACACCATATTGTCAAAAAATAGTTATAAAAGGGGAGGGATAGGCCTGGTGTTATTCCTTGACTCATGAATGGACATGCACAGGGTCGTTAACTGATGGAGGAGGTTCGTCTAGGAAAATCTTTGACCACTTTGATAAATGCAGATGATGATTAAGTATGTGACATTGTTCCCATTTATTCAGGGCTGAATCAATCAGTGCCCCAAGTCAGCCTGATGCAATGGGCTACTCTAGATGTGGTCTTCTGAATAAGACAGTGTTAAAATGAGGTCATGACCACTTTTCACGGTACTTTTTTTTGCTTGGCCACATTCCAGCTTCGCTAATTAAAGTCTGTCTTTCTAAGCCCCCTTTACAGTTTTAATTGGGTATGTTATTTCTCATGAATTGTATGGAATTGTTATTCACTGTCATAAGCAGTGGCTGTATTTCACCAGAGAGGTGGTTGCATTTCATCATAGTGATCAAAGGAAGGGAAACGTGAATATAACTTCCTTGAGAGCACTTTGCGATGCTTTGAGCTCTTTGGAAGAAAGCTCTAAAAAGGAAAACAATGGTGTTCTTAAAATGTAAAGTATTGCTATTATAATTTTTGAAGGAAAACCTGAAGATTGAGAATGTGTTTTCTGAGTGAGGTCAAGAAAATTATTTTTACAGTTTCAGGGAAAGAGCATAAATATGAAAATCACAAATCTAATTTAAAAAAAACTTTGGTGTCATCTCTGAGAAATCTCTATATTATGTGTAGGGAAAAGAGTTGCAACTTCTAAGCCATTCTGAGGAGATATTCTGTAGAATATACTAGTTTCTCAGTACTGAGAAGACTACAACTGCTCTTCAGTTTATATTAACTGAGGCTTTATTTACAGTTAATTTTCTCCCCCTTCTATATAGATTGACAGTCTGTATTGAGCAAATATACTCCTAGACAAATGATAAATTTTCACATCAAACTGAGCCTTTGTTTAGCCTATTTTTAGTTACCTTAATTGATTGGTTGAGTCACACCTCTTGCGGGGGGGTCGTCCCTACACATATACACATGAAATAAGAGTCTCTTTAGCACGATGGTTGCATGGAGGGAAGGAGGACAAAATAGCTTTGTGCTACAGACATAATAACCCATAAAGTTATTGGCTATTTTCCAAGTATTTATATTTTTAGAATCAGATGAGTTTGGTTTAACAGAATAAAGTAGAGTACCTTAAAAGCAAGGGTAAAAAAGAAAAATACAAATAGATGAGATGGAAATGTGGTTTAAAAATGAATTCAAAGAGAGATTATATATTTGCTACAGATATAGTTCCAAGTTAGCTCTGCATTTCAATAATGAACACAAGAAAACTGAAAACACAAATTTAGCTGCATAGTTCCCCATGTCTCTAAGATAAAACACAAATTGCTCAAGAACAGAGAAATATTTCTCTTCCTAAAATCATTTGGTTTCCCCCTGACTTGAGATTCCCACGAAGAAAACAAGGTACAATTTAGCAGCAGCCTCAAAAATACCCTTACAGAAGACATAATTTTTCACAGGACTTTGTAGTGAATACTACAAAGATCTTAAAAATAAATGCAAGTGTTGTACAAAAACACAATTCCAGTAGGAAAACTTTGGTCCTGGCTACCCAAGCAAACATAGGTAACTTTGTTCCACACTTGTCTGACTACTAAGTCCACGATTTTCACTTTCTAATACTGCACTGTGAGACATGGCAGCATCAACACAGCATCATGCTGTTTACTCAGTAACATGAGAATAGTGTTGTATGACAGAGCTGTCCCACTATGTGAATTGTATGTGTTTATATATACAAACATTCACATGTATGTGCATATCCAATATAAAAATACTTCATAGGTTTCTATCTGCATCCTATTTTATTTTGCTTTGTTATACTTAATACTACCTGAAAAAAAGTGTGTATGTGTCTCATGCCCACACACACACATACACACACACACACACACACATACACACACACATTAATTTCAGGAGCACAAAATTACGTTAACAATAATCCTTGGTTTTTAACACATTGCCATCTTGGGTCCTTGCATGGTCCTCATTTTTATTCATTCATTCATTCAGGATATAATGAACACCCTTGAACCCAACATCCAACCCCTAGATCTAAAACATTAAAACCACTTCCACTAATGTGCTCTTTCTCTCTCAATCCTTCTGCTTTCCTCAGAGGCACCTAGCCACTATCTTAAATTCTGTGTTTATCATTATCTTGCCTAAATACATACATACACACATATACGCTTGAACAATAATTTTTAATTGTTCCTAATTTTTAAGAACGCCTTTATGCTGAATGTAATCTTCTGTGGCCCACTTCCTATGCTCAAGTACAGGCTAGCCATGTTGTTACAGGTATCCATATTCGTTTCTTTCCTGCATTGTGTAATAATTCACAGTGTAAATTTACCAATTTTTTCCTGTCTATAGTAGGTTCCAATTTTCTGCTATTCTTAACAGTATTTTTCTGCACATTTTTATATATATATGTGTGTGTGTATATATGTGTGTGTGTGTGTGTGTGTATATATATATATATATATATGTCCTTGTGCAAATGTGCAAAAGTTTCTCTTGAGTATGTACCTAGAAATAGAATTACTGGGTCTTAGGTTATGTTTAACTTTACAAAGCAAAGCCAAAATGTCTTCCAGTTTACACTCCTACCAGCTGTTTTTAAGATATTCTTTCAGCCTACCTCATCTCTAATAGTATCATAAGACTTCTTAATTTTTACCAACAAATGAGTGTAAAATGGTATTTAATTTTGATGACATTTTATTATTTATTATTTGATAAGTTATTATCTTTTTCTTCCACTAGAAAATAATTTTCACAAAGCCTAATACTTTCGTCTTCTTCATTGTCTTATCCCCAGATAAGACTACTATGTGCCTGATAGTATCTGGCACATAGACATTCTCAATGAATAATTTTTAAATGAATTATTATGAAATTATGCATAACATCATAATTGATCTTCAGTACCATATTTATATATGAGAAAATACACACATAATTAGGGTATATAGTAAATTTCTAAAAATAAGTGTTTTTGGTGAAAGTAATTATAGTCTACTTTTTCAACTTTATATTGAGATGCATATATATTGTTTTGACATGTCTAGCCTGCTTGCTAAACTTTCTTTGTGTATATTTCTTTTTTTCAAATTTTTATTTTGTATTGGAGTATATTTGATCAACCATGTTGCATTAGTTTCAGGTTGTGTATATTTCTGAACAGGAAAATTATGAGATCATTTAAATTAAAAACATAGTGACGTTGTTAAAAGTTTAAGAGGAAATTTTCCAACTAATAGAACCTCAAAGGTATCTAAAATCAGTCTATCTATAGATAAATACATAGATAGAAATCTGGAGATAGTAACAGTAAACAAGATAATAGTTTATGTTTGGTTCTCCAAACACCTAGAATAGTTGCTACTCATTACCATGTACTATTTTTAATATCAGCTTATATAATTATTTAAAGGCATCTCTAAGTTTTATAGTACAATTTCTCATTAAGCCTGTAAGTTTATGTTGCGAACATTTAATTATTAGAACTCTTACAAAATAATTTTCGGTTCCTGATCTATAAGTTTTGATTCCGTTAACACAGAATGAAATGTGGCTAAATCAATTTTGGTGAGATCTAAATGCAGATTCTCGAGGGCAGTGATCTTCAAAGTGTGGTTTGAGGAACTGTGAGGGTCTCTCAGACCCTTTCAGAGGGCTCACAAGGTCCTCTTTTCCAATTGTATATCTATGTGAGGCCAGATTTTTTTCATGTACTTTATTTAAAGTAACATTGCAATAGGTTGGATGCTGAAGCAGATAAATTCTCCTATCTTTTGTAAGCCAGACATTAAAAAGATTTGCAAAAGTACAAAGGAATTTCACTCTTCTCACTATTACTTCTTTTGGAAAATATAATTATTTCTGTAAAACATTTTGTTAACCTTTAATGAGTTTATTATTTTAAAATATTTTCAAAAATTTGTCAGTTTTAATTTCTAATACAGATAGGCATTGATAGACATTGATAGAAATAACCTTGATCGACATGGATAGAAATAACCTATCTAAACAAAAGCTCTTTGCAAGTCTCAGCATTTTTTAACAATATAAATGAGTCCTAGTACGAAATGTTTGAGAACAGCCTCTCTTGGGGAATACATTTTCAATATATAACTATAGACATAAAAATCGTGCTTATCCTTAATATATAATAAAAGAGTCATTGACATATTCATTCATCAAACAGTTATGGTGCTCCTACTATGTGTCAGGCACATGACATGGTGCTAGGCTATTGGGATACAATGGTGAAAACTGAGTTTGTAATCCTTTCCCTTGCAGAGTACAACTGGCCTAAGCTGGCAATTATAAAGGAGTATAAGCTGTGGTTTCACATAAGCAGAGTTTTATTTTATCAACATTATTTAAATTACAATTATAATACTAGTATTATGGAAAAACATAATTACTGACTAAAGTAGGATAGCATATGTTTTAAGCCATATTTATACTTCACTCATTTATATATATACACCTATAAATTTTTTTAAAAAATCAGAGACATTGTGTTAAAAAGCAATCATTTAAATATAATGCATTAAAATAAATAGAAGTGGAGAGCCACATAGTTATTTAAGAAATGAAATTTCAGAGGATTGCATATCACAATTAATATGCAAAAATAATCATTTTGATAAGAAGTTTAATGAATCCTTTTTCTCTAGTTATATGCAGAGTCAAATATACTATTACTGCTTCAGTATTAATATTTTTGACTAATAACAGCTTAGTTCCTTAAATAGGGTATTCTTAAAAAATGTCATATTATGCCCTATTGTACTCACTTACCTATTAATGAGTCAGAAAATACCTTTTAAGCCAAAAACAATCTAAAAATAAAGACATGTATAAAATATGTCTAAGATATTTCTGAATCTAGAAAACAAAGCACTAAATTAGAAGGAAAATAAACCACATGAAATGAAACACACTGATTGGAAAAATACTCATTTACTTTATTAATTGAAATCTACATACCAAGCTTCATAAGCCTGGGCACAAGATTCCCATCATAGCATCTCATCAGAGCTATATTGCTGCAGATTCCTAAGAACACAATCTATAGTGAGGTGCATGTTTGCTATAAATTGATGTGGTTTAGAATCCTGAGGTGAAACCAGTGGAGTCTGTAATGCTCACTCATGACCCTGTTGCCATCTTTGATCTTACATGCTGTTTTGTATATTGATTTGGTATATTCTTACCCTATTGATATAGGCTCTTACACCAAATGGCTCTGGCTCTCCTCATTCTGCTTAGCTATCCTCCTAGGGATTTTTAACTACATGTAAAGGTGTAGGGTATTGTAATCCATAAGGTAATTATGATTATAATTTCTTTTATGACTGACATCCTTCACTCAGTAAGAGAGTATAACCCCAGGCCCAACATTAATGACCCTTAAATCATATCTCTACACCAAACAGGAAAAACCTGCTGTCAACATTATGTCTAGGATCCTGAAGTATCGTTTTATGCTTTTGAAACCATATTGGTAGCTTCATGCTTGGCTTTCTACTGTCTTCTTGTTCACTGTGGTGATTGGCGTGTTCCGTGGTGCTCACCCCTTTCTATCTGGCCCAATATCTGAGCCAAGCACCACAGCCACCTGGGGGGTGAACTTGGCTGCTGTGAGACCCAGATGCTGAGCTCCAGTATGTAATTTTCCAGCAACAGCATCTGGGTGTTTGGTTGGCCTTTTATCTGGCTTATGTTGTCTGTCATGGTGGGTGTAGAAAGCCTATGAAACTGGCACAAGATTCATCTCCTCGTCTGTGGGCCTATCTTGTCCATACAGAGTGTCATTTCGTCTTGATGCTCATTTGGTGATGAGTGAGATGAGCAACCGGAGTGAAATTCCCTGGAAGTCACCTACACACGTAACCTTTTCACGTTTTCCCCTTCTGACTTCCCTTCCCAATCACAGCTATATATGTCCTACTTATTTCTATGGTCGTATGTTCACTTCTGTCCCCATTGCCACTGTGAATCAGAAAGTGTAATAATATGATTCGGTGGTTAGCACATGTGTGTAGAAGCCATTTCCCCATGATTGGACCCCTAGGGCTCTACGCTGCTTTCAGCTTCAGGTTCTAATTTTAGACTCCCGACTATCAAAATACAATTCCTATCTCTTATGCCATATTCATCGTTTGAATAAAAGAACAAGATTATTAAAGTTTAAATAGGGTTGGTCTTTTAATCAGAATATTAACACAAGATGGGTACCTCTAATACACTACATCGGCAAATATCAAATACCTTTCCATTTTATGTCTCTTCAAAACAAGATCATATCATTTGAAAAAGATTGTATTTTTTTCTTTGACTTTTTCTTTCCTAGTTTTGATCTCAAGGAATATTTTTTAACTTTGCCTTTTATCAAGGATTTGTACAATTACAATCCATTGGGGAACACAAAATACACACAAATTTACATAGTTTTCTTTGTTTTTTAAACCAATAAATGAATAATAAAATCCCAAATATTAATCATCATAAGAAAATGTGGTAAATTTATTAAAGTCCGATACTAAAATAACCATTATTAGCTTGTGAAATTTAGTTTTTATTTTTTATAATCTAACTTACGAGAGAAAATAAATAATGTTAGGCACACAGTTTTCCTTAATGTGAAAACATAACTCCCTATATGGTAAGATATGTGACATCTTTCCTACTGACAAGTGCTTACAGTTCTGTTCATTAATTTTATCACTAACATAAACTTTTAATATGCATATGCTCAGAATATAGGACTTCCAGGGCAGCTTAAAGTGACTGTAACCTGTAATTACTGTTCCTGTACTTGATTATAATAATATGATTGCAATTATTCAGTGATTTTAATACAAGCCTCAAGCTACATAACAATAATTCAAGTTCAGTGATTGGGAACATGTTTCTATTTGGCTGTGAAATGATGTTCTAAACCACAGTGATTCAAAGAACTGAGCTATAATTCTGTTCAGGTAATTAAAGTACATTTATATTGTCAGGTAAAATAACCTTATTTTGAAATAGATTGATTAATGCAAAAATTCCATATAAGTCAAAATTGATGATTATCATTCATTCTTTAAGAAAAGGTAGTAGAACAAATTCTTATGCTTGGTTAACTTGACCTCTATGACCATGTATCTAAAAATTGCAAATAGGGGAGAAGGAGGAGACAGGGTGGAGCCAACTAAAGGATGTATCAGTGATAGCCTGTTAATGCTGCCCTCAATATTTCTATGGAATCATGGCACTTGAAAAGCTTACGCCAAATGCATAGGTATAATTTATTCTGTAGAAAATCTTCTAGAAACACCAAACATCAAGAAAAGTATTTGAGGGCTTCCCTGGTGGTGCAGTGGTTGAGAGTCCACCTACCGATGCAGGGGACACGGGTTCGTGCCCCAGTCCGGGAAGATCCCACATGCCGCAGAGTGGCTGGGCCTGTGAGCCATGGCCACTGAGCCTGCGCGTCCGGAGCCTGTGCTCCGCAGTGGGAGAGGCCACAACAGTGAGAGGCCCGCGTACCACAAAAAAAAAAAAAAAAAAAAAAAAAGTATTTGGTACAGAAAGGATCTCAAAATATAGGAGGTAAGAGTAAGTGTCAAGGACAGAAACACACTTTTGTCTAACATTTTCAAGGAAGCTTCTCTAGAAAAGAACCAATCTACTACATACTACATCTGTTACAATAGGCTGACTTTTTATTTTGATATTTGTTTCCTTTTTTAAATTAAAATTAACCAGCAGTAAACCTTGACTCTAAAACAAAAAATAAAGAACCGTAACTGACACTCCCAGACACTTAAACTCAATCTAATGGTAAAGTAGCAGTTCAAACATGAGAGCTATACAGTGCCAGAAGAGGGATAGTAGTTTTAAGACATTATCTTGAACTAGAATGTCAGAATTACTGGACTGCCTGAAGGGGCAGAGGCAGACCCAATAGACTTCCTTGAAAAATGCATCCCTAAGGCTCTTCAACTCAATCTAACAAGCGACCCAGTTTTCTTCTAGAGGTGCTTCAGAATTCCAGGAAACAAAGGAGCAAGGAGACAAAGCATAATCCTGATTTTTAAAGTCCCCAAATAGAGAAATGAAGAATGAATTCTCTGTACGTGTGCCAAATGAGGTACACATTACAAAAGAAAACAGAAGAAAACTCACAAAGTACTTTTACTTCCTGACATTAGACCCACATTCAGGTGAAGGACCAGGAAAATTTCATGCTGCCTGTATTATAATAGGTAAATTAGGGTAAAACATATATCTTTGGATTAAATATAGCATGGAAAGCCTAAGATCAGGTCAATAGAATAAGTGATCTCTTCAAGAGTAAATTCCCAGGGACAACTCAGGAATTAAGGGAACATTTCTAAACAACTGACCATGATCAACTTCAAGTGATTTTTCACAGCAGAGGAGGGATTTGGTATACGATCAGATTCAATTGGTGATGTTTTTGAACCACATTCCCAAGTGAATTCCTTTCCCGTCTCAGTATTTCTTTGAAGAATGTGCTTTACCAGACTTTATATTTTGGTCTCAGTGTCAAACCATCTCTATCTTTTTGCTAAAATAGAGACTTGTGGCATAGTATTTTACCAGTGAATTCTTCTTAGGGTTATATGCCTTGCCTGGTTTTAAGGGTGGTCAGAGCAAAATACTAGTTTTCATTTTGAAGGCCATTTTATTTAGCTACAGTTTGGGGAGTGGAGAGTGGGATGGGAAACCTCAAGGTAGTGAAAAATACTCGTAAGTTTGAAAAATGTCAAAAAGCTTAAAAAATTATTACATAGGCATGATACTAAATATAAATCTCTCTAACTATGTGGACACTTGTTTTCTTCCTCTGACATGATATGGAGACGTCTAATATTTATATATTCTATAAAGCTAGATAGAATATTTCAGGGAATACAGACAGCTAACCCTTAAGTTATGTTTGAAACCTGAAAAATATAACAAAAGTTTTCTAATCAATTTTAGGGACTAAATGAGTAATATAGAAATAATGAAGAAAAAATTAAATCATTTTCTATATGTTGCATAACTTTCTAAAGTCATATGTTTGTAATATATTCATTATTTTTGTAATATTTATTCACTGAAAGCCAAAAGAAAATAATTTGCTTATAGGTTTTAGAAGAAAAAAGTAATTGATGTATTTCATTAATAGTTATGATCATATAGTTGTAGTTCAAGCTTACAAAATGATTACCCCTAGGACTAATGCTACCCCTTAGCTACTAAAGGAACCTCAGGCAGCATTGACATGTCATCAGTTTCTAAACGCTCCATGGTAAATTTTAGAATCATGTGAGGCAGGAAGTAACTGCTGCTCTTCTCCATTATCCTAGAGGCTTTATACATCTCTAAGATGTACCTTTACACATGTTCAAGTATATATTTGTATGTATATATCTTTCTGGACTGTCTGGTCCACAGTTCTAATTCTACCTGAAAATCACCAGCTGGTGATGTAAAATTAACTTTAGGGAGTTGGTGGCAAAATTGTGATTACATTCTGTAGAAAGTTAACTGTTGCCTGATATTTACAATAGATGATTTAGAAAATCACTACAAATATAATCTCAACACATAGAGATTTAACTTGGTTATGGAAGCATATCACATATAATCACGGGATTTTGTTTCAGAAGGAAACTAGATATCAAATAATAAAATACATTTAGAGTTGAGTGGATTTGGTCCAAAAAAAATGCAATAAATTTCTAAGGTCACATATTTGGTCAATGGCAAAACTAAGAAAACACGGATTTTCTGACTACTTGTTCAAGATACTTTCCAATGCCTTACTCATATTTCAAGACTAAGTGGATTAGGCTAAAAGCATGTATTTTATCTTGTACTCAAAGCAAAAAAAAAAAAAAACAAAAACTTATAGGAATGAACCGATCTAACCAATTCTCTTAATTTGTGTTTCCCTAAAAATAATACAAATGAAACAGAAAATTTTAGTGTGTATATAACTTATTCCTCTGAGTTGTTTGTTGTAATTCTTCAATTCGTTACAAAGTAAAGCTCAGAAAAATTATGTAATTTTATCTTATCTTTATACATTCTTCCTTAGTAGATATCACAAGATAGAAAATCTCCATTATGAAAATGATCCCTTAACAAATCTGTGAGAATCGAAAGATATTAATGTGAAAATCCGTCATATAATTTTATTCCAGTACTATTACCTTAAGATATTCTCATAAAGACCAACATTTGTAACCTAAAAATGAAATAAAGAAAGATGCTGAGACCAGTCTACTACTATTGTAGTTTAATCTACTTACCAGCTGTGAGTACTTTAAATATTAATCTCACCCAAGCCTTTTTTCTCCATCCCACTGTAATAGACTGTTTTTTATTCATGTGAAGTGGTTTCAGTTTCCAACAGTGCATCAAAGTCAATAAAAGAAACGGATATACAGCACCTACTTTTAAATCTCCAGAGATTTTTTTCCGAATCATTAACCAAGGTGAGCATCTTACCACTACTTCCACAATTGCTTTTGCCTAATGACACTTGGTTAATATCCAGCAAAAGGATGCTTCTATCATCATACTAACTATTGGTCCCAACTGTATATCATAATGTAGGAAACCACATTTTCATTGACCACAGTCACCACAAATTCACATTTTTACTTCTTTTTCTGTATGAGGAGTTGTTTATTATAGACTCAAATATTAGCATCTTTAGCAGTGAAAGTTCAAATGCCCAGCTCTATTTAATTACATGTAGTAATTTTAACAATGATGGCCCAATTTTGTTTTTTAAGTCTTTTAAGAAATTGGGTAGTTTGTTTTGATAGACAGAACAATCTCATGGAAAAGAGTCCTGAATTAAAAGTCCTCAGTTAAAGTATTAGAGAAGTCACTTAACTTCAGTATGGTAAGTTGTATTTTTTTCTTATCCATGCATATAATGGATACAAATTTACCTCAAATAGTTTAATGGTAAAATATGTATTATCATACCATAAATTTTCAAATTGTGTATGAGGTATGGTATTGCATTTATTGTGGATTGAGTATGAGGTTTAAAAAAGCATGAGCGTCATTTAATGGAGAACATGTTAATTCTTAAGGGTAACATTTCAAGTTTCTAAGAAGGGAAATTACTTTTAGTTGTTTCTCTTAGAGTGCTATTTTTCCAGACTTGAAGGTAAATGCTATTTGAAGAACACCAATATCGATCTGCTCTTTAAAATTATAGCACATCTGAACAGCTTCTTAAAAAGAGGAGCGTAGATGAAGTGAGAGAGTGGCATGTACATATATACACTACCAAATGTAAAATAGATAGCTAGTGGGAAGCAGCCGCATAGCACAGGGAGATCAGCTCGGTGATTTGTGTCCATCTAGAGGGGTGGGTTAGGGAGGGTGGGAGGGAGATGCAAGAGGGAGGGGATATGGGGATATATGTATATGTATATCTGATTCACTCTGTTATAAAGCAGAAACTAACACACCATTGTAAAGCAATTATACTCCAATAAAGATGTTAAAAAAAAAAAAAAAAAAGAGGAACGTACCTCCACACTATAGAACAGCGGTTCTCAAATGTGTTCCTCTAACCAACAATATCAGCATCACCTGGGAACATATTAGAAATACAACTTCTTGAACCTAGTCCCAGTTCTACCAAATCATAGTGTGTGGGTGGAGCCCACCAATTGCCTCTATTTAACCCTTCATTCTGATTACATTTAAGAATATTGTTTTTTTGTTTGTTTATTTGTTTTTTGCTGTACGCGGGCATCTCACTGTTGTGGCCTCTCCCCTTGCGGACCCAGCCGCTCCGCGGCATGTGGGATCTTCCCGGACCGGGGCATGAACCCGTGTCCCCCGCATCGGCAGGCGGACTCTCAACCACTGCGCCACCAGGGAAGCCCAAGAATATTGGTTTAAACAAAGATTTTCAAACTTGTTCTGTAAAGGGCCAGAGAGGAAATATTTTAGGCTTCGTGGGTTATACGATCTCTGAAGCAATCATAGACAATGTGTAAATGAGTAGACATGACTGTATTTTAATAAAATTTTATAAAAACAGGTGGTGAATTGAATTGGGCCTACAGGCCGTAGTTTGCCAACTCCTGGTTTAGAGAAAACGTTTTTTGTTTGAATAGTTCTCTTCCATCTGCTAGTTGACCTCTATTAGAATCTAAAAGCACTATAAGGCCACCCAAAATATATCTACAGATGTGAGGTAGACGGGGAGGAGGATAAATAAAGACCATGAAATATGGAGGGTAGACCTGAGGAAAAAGCCATATGGAGTGGATAGTTTGAGTTTGTGCTAAGAACCATAGCTGACTTAGTACACAGTGGTTTGTTCTAAGACTATTTCTGAATTGATGTGAACAGTATTACACATGTGATGGTAAGATTTGTTGTAAAATTTCAGCCTGTGGTATCTGGAATATCCCAACTAGGACACTGACAAGCATAGTTTGGTAAGACATGTGTTCCACATTTACAGCAGAACTACTCACTGATCCTTTTTCTATATAGAAGTATACTTTGAATCATTACTTAGATTTAAACAGAAATGATTATTTAGAATAAACTTAAAAAAAGATATCCTCTTAAAGTCAAATTACTTAAAGACCATTTACATTCACAATGTTTGTCCAATGATATTAGACAGACACTTTTTTCCTTTTGTATAGATAAAGTAACCAATGCCCATTAATATCATAGAATCCAGAATAGAACTTTCTGACCATGCTCAATCCTATGCATTTTCTTATTTTTATTTTTTTATTATATTTATTTTTTTTAACTTTATTGGAGTATAATTGCTTTACAATGGTGTGTTAGTTTCTGCTTTACAACAAAATGAATCAGTTATATGTATACATATGTTCCCATATCTCTTCCCTCTTGCGTTTCCCTCCCTACCACCCTCCCTATCCCACCCCTCCAGGCAGTCACAAAGCACCGAGCTGATCTCCCTGTGCTATGTGGCTGCTTCCCACAATCCTATGCATTTTAGAGTGTACATGTCCAAAGACAGTACCTATAGCTTTTGGAATGAGCCATGTAATCTCTAGGAAATGTTTTTTTTTTAAAAAAAAATTTAAACTAAAAAACAACAAAGCTAGCTTTGGAGCTTTTTGTCTTTTTATTTATTTATTTATTATTTATTTATTTATCTGAGGCAGGGGGGCTACAGGTATGTTTTGAGCCAGGAATAGAGTGACATCTCAAATTTCAAGTTGAGATGCCAAAGAATCGCAGTCTTGACACCAGAAGAACACATTCAGACTTGAAAAATTAATAGTAGTACCAGCATATTTATTGTAGCGTAAACTTTACAAGTCCTGAAGAACTTTAATATACATTATTTTATTCAAACCCAAAGACATGTTTTGCTCTAGGAGAACTTATAATAAGAAATATAAGGCAGGAAAATTATCTTAATTTTCTCAAAATCATTAAGTAGTCTTAACTCTCTCATAAAATTATTAGATCATCATTAAAATTGTCCCAGAGACATTATGTAAAATTTTGTGTTGCAAGCAAAAAGGCTGATCATAGACTGATTCTGTGAAGTATAAAGTGGACATAATTATAAACAGTTAAAAACTACATATTAAGTTAACAACTATAAATATACTATAAAATAGTCTATCAGCAAAGTTAAATGATTGGTTACATTACACTGTTTGATTGAAATACACTTTTGGGGAGGTTTAAAATTTCTAAGATAATAGCATATCACTTCTATTTGGTGGAATATGCATCTTTTGCAGTCAATTTCTTAAAGCAAAGGAGCTGGAAACACTTAGTGAGGAATTTTAAACCCCTAATATAATTTATTTTCTATGTGAAGTGGATTTCAAACCTGTGTGAATAATTGTATGAATTTAGTGTACATTTGTACATTTCAAGTGTAACCCAACTTTGAATTACATTAGATTATCTGTAACTTGAAAACCGAGTATCATAGTTACAGATACACATTGCTATCATTAAGTTGAAATGTTTTGTCAAGTCACATCAAACAGAACACCAGTGATAAAGACATACACAAATAGAATAAAAAGGGGAGTCGTTTGCAAAGATAACTGATGAAAATTGTCTTAAAGCAGATTTAAGCTCTAAATTGTTCACTCAAAGCCTTATAAGTACAAAGTAGAAAGAATCAACCATGGTCATCATACACAGCCTCTGGCCTTGTTTGACTAACAACAATTTTGAGTCATGTTTTACCTTAAAGAATGTGACAAGGTCACAAACAAAGTTCTGGAACTCATCCAAGCCTAGTGTTTGTAATTTCCAATAGATACTAGTCTTCAGTATTTAGGAAAAAGAAATTAGAATTCCTAGGAATTCTTGGGATTGCTGAAATCATAAATTACTCTTTGTTTTTAATAACAAATTATTTACATGTTTCTAAGATTAATGACTGAACAAAATAATCAGTGCAACATTTTTATGTGTTAGGGTTATAAGTTTCAGAAGTATTCTATAAAAGAGAACGAATAATAAATGCAAATATTATTCACCAATACATTGTAACAAGATTAGATATTTCAATAAAATGTAAAATATTTGCCAGAATTAATAGATAAAACTAAAGGAGAGGAATAATGTAAAATGTATGACAAACTAAAATCATTTAAAACATTGAAAATAATAATTCAAGTACTTAATACTTTCAAGTTATCTTTTTTTTTCAAATGTTATTTTACAACTCATTATTTGAATCTTCAGCCTTTATACTTCCCAGCAAAATATCTTCACATAATTTTAAAAACAAGGAATAAAACCCACTACGTCAAGATAAACATGATATAAAATCTACAATGGGAATACCTTTTCCCATACATTATAAGGCTTTAAAGCAAATATTTTATAAAGTGTACTTGTGAAAAGACTTTGCAGTTTCATTATAAAGGAACAACCAAAATAACAGAAGCCATCAGATTAGAATTACTTCATCTTCCCACCAACAAAGTTAATAACCCACTCATACATGTTTCCATAAAATCTGCCTTCCCTCCTATCACAATATATTGTGCAACAAATTTCGTTCCATTTGCCTTGCAAGGTTTTTGCTGTTGAAATTATTCTCTCTCATCTGTATCATCAAATTTTCCCTTGCTACTGAATTGTTTTTCTTTAGTTCACAGACACATCTCACAATATTTCTCAACTTAAAATGAAACCAAAGCAATAAACCACAACCCTTCCACCTTGCCTATCTGCTAGTCTTTATAGCAAATTCCACAAAATCTGCTATACTTGATGTTTCCTTGTCCTCATCTTCTATTCTGTCCTCAACCCATTCTGTGGTTGCTCCTCACAATGTTTCCTCACAAAACACTGAAAATAATAATTCAAGTACTTACTACTTTCAAGTTATCATTCTTAAAACTAGTTTTAAAACACACTAATTTCCTTACCTAAAAGTATTGAATTTTGTTCCATGATAAATATTCAAGATGTAGAAAACTTTTCTGTGGACGTTGGTTGAGTAGTTACAAGTGCTTCGCTCTTCAGCTTGGGCATTTTAGTACATGTTGCTTCATATAAGCTCATTTATTTATTTTATTTTACTAGAGTATAGTTGATTTACAATGTTATGTTAGTTTCAGGTATACAGCAAAGTGATTCAGTTATACATGTACATATATTCATTCTTTTTAAGATTTTTTTCCCCACATAGGTTATTACAGAATATTGAATAGAGTAACCTGTGCTATACAGTAGGTCCTTGTTGATTATCTTATATATAGTAGTGTGTATATGTTAATCCCAAACTTCTAATTTATCCCTCCCTCAACATCTCCCCTTTGGTAACCATAAGTTTGTTTTCAGTATCTGTGAGTCTGTTTCTGTTTTGTAACTAAGTTCGCTTGTATTATTTTTTTAAATTAGATTCTACATATGAGTGATATCATATGATATTTGTCTTTCTCTGTCTGACTTCATTTAGTATGATAATCTCTAGGTCCATCCATGTTGCTGTAAATGGCATTATTTAATTCTTTTTTAAGGCTGAGTAATATTCCATTGTATATATGTACCACATCTTCTTTATTCATTCCTCTTTGATGGACATTTAGGTTATTTCCATGTCTTGGCTATTATAAATAGTGCTGCAGTGAACATTGGGGTGCATGTATCTTTTCAAATTATGGTTTCCTCCAGATATATGCCCAGGCATGGGATTGCTGAATCATATGGTAGCTCTATTTTTAGTTTTTTAAGGAACCTCCATACTGTTCTCCATAGTGGCTGTATCATTTTACATTCCCACCAACAGTGCAAGAGGGTTCCCTTTTCTCCACACCCTCTCCAGCATTTATCGTTTGTAGATTTTTTGATGATGGGCATTCTGACTACTGTGAGCTGATACCTCCTTATAGTTCTGGTTTGCATTTCTCTGATAATTAATGATGTTGAGCATCTTTTTATGTGTTTTTTGGCCATCTATATGTCATCCTTAGAGAAATGCCTATTTAGGTCTTCTACCCATTTTTTGATTGGTTGTTTTTGTTGTTCTTTCCTTCTTTCTTTCTTTTTTTGTTATTGAGCCGCATGAGCTGTTTGTATATTTTGGAGATTAATCCCTTGTTGGTCACTTTGTATGCAAATATTTTCTCCCGTTCTGTGGGTTGTCTTTTCATTTTGTTTATGGTTTCCTTTGCTGTGCCAAAGCTTTGAAGTTTAATTAGGTCCCATTTATTTATTTTTATTTTCATTACTCTAGGAGGTGTATCCAAAAAGATATTACTGTGATTGATGTCAAAGAATGTTCTGCCTATGTTTTCCTTTAAGTGTTTTATAGTGTCTGGCCTTACATTTAGGCCTTTGATCCGTTTTGACTTTATTTTTGTGTATGGTATTAGAGAATGTTCTAATTTCATTCTTTTACATGTAGCTGTCTAGTTTTCCCAGCACCACTAATTGAAGAGACTGTCTTTTCTCTACTGTATATTCTTACCTCCTTTGTCATAGGTTAATTGACCATAGGTGCATGGGTTTATTTCTGGGCTTTCTATCCTGTTCCATTGATCTATATGTATGTTTTTGTGCCAGTACCTTACTCTTTTGATTACTGTAGCTTTGTAGTATAGCCTGAAGTCAGGGAGCCTCATTCCTCTAGCTTCATTTCTCTTTCTCAGGATTGCATTGGCTATTCAAGGTCTTTTGTGTTCCCATACAAATTTTAAAATATTTTTTCTAGTTCTGTGAAAAATGCCATTGGTAATTTGATAGGAATTGCATTGGATATGTAGATTGCCTTGAATAGTCTAGTCATTTTGTCAATATTTGTCTTTTATTTGTGAAAATAATTTTTCTGCTTTTCTTAGTTTTGGTTTTACCATTGAACTAAATATTGCTTTTGTTAAGTCATATTGGAGATCAGTCATGCATTTCACAATGAAGATTTCATAACATTCATATCATCTTCCTTTTGTATTTCTTCTGGAATATTTCCAAGAATCATAGCCTATAGAAAATACTGAAACACTGGAAAACACCAGTGAGCATTACTGGATAATATTAACAAATATTTGTATCTCCTATCAAGTTTAGAAGTAGTACATATGTTAATCGTCAATTTAATAACTTATTTTACTTTTATATTTGTTTCTTGGAACATAACTCATAGTATTTGTATAAGTATACTATATATATATGTAAAGTTATTAGTATTTATTTTAAAGAATGACTCATTATAAACAGCACACTAAGACAGCAAGAAACACATAACATGACTGACAATACTACAGGCAAGACTGGCTGATTAGATTGTGACTGCCTCTGGCCTGTGTGATCTTGTACTAGTTCCAGAAAATATCCACCTTAACATGATCCTGAGTGTCAGGGTGTCTTGCTTTTTACTTAATGTCAGTCGATTCCTTCAAACCAATAACATCTCTGTATTGATATTTAAGCCTTAACTTCACAGAGGGATTATAATGTATTACAATTTTCCCGTTTCTCAACTGATAAACTTGAACATTCAGAACTTGGAAAAAATACATAAATTTTCTAAGAAACACTGGGAAGGAATTCCCGTATGAGGACAATATTTATGTCAGTTGTATTAAGGTAATATTTATTATAACTCCTATCTCAATATTTGGTTGAAGAATGCATATGCCATCAGGTTTCCAAACTTTTGTCCCACAGAGCAAGGGAAACTGGCATTGATAGGATTCCTGTACTTATTAATGCAAAATAAGGTAAAAATCACCATCAGAAAGTTACCCCTAGATATTAGCTTCAAAAAGTAACAGCTGTCAAATCACCTACTGACATATCTGGGGATAGAGTAAATTGTTTATGAAAAAGTACTCAGCAGTCAACGAGATGGGGAGGTAACTGGGTCAATAGTGACAGGCTTTGCAAACAAAAATTACATCTAATAAGTGCGGAAATAATTCTAACAGTTTATAACAGAAAACGTGGGATGTATTTTCTTTTTTTATTAAATTTAAAATTTTTATACAACTTTTAAGGCTTACACTCCATTTACAGTTCTTACAAAATACTGGCTATATTCCCCGTGTTGTACAATACATCCTTGTAGCCTGTCTTACACCCAATAGTTTGTACCTCCCACTCCCCCTTTCATTACTTTTATTTTCAACCAAACTGTCTTAGGATGTCAAAGTAAAGATTTATGTGTGCAGAAGACAGCATATACTGTGAATGATAAAATTAGTGCCAAGAAGCATAATTTGAGGAAATGCAAATTCCTATCATTTCTGTTGACCATCCCCTACAGGGGTATGTGTGTATGTGTGTGTGTTTGTGTGTCTAAAGTTGGTAAACTGGTAAATTCCTTCCTGACCTAGTGTTATTAATGTATTATGTGATTTGCTTGGCTGTATTTATTTAGAAATAATGTGTCATTAAATAGTTTTCCTATTTATAGCTATCATTTTGCCTAAAGTTAAATGATACTTAATGTTGTTACTAAAGTGCAAAAACACCAAAAACCAAACAAAAAACCTTTCAAGATGAACTGTCAAAATGAGAGACAAATGCAAACTATATGTCCTAGAAGATGATCTGAGCTTTGTTTAGTATGATAGTGAAAATGTTCCATTTAAAAGTTCTCTTCCTTTAGAACCAACAGCATTGATAACACATAAACTTTCTTCTGGGGGAAATGAATAACTAAGTTTTAACAAACATCCATGCCCTGAACTCTTTGATCCATGTGACACTGAAGATTCCAGAGGTGATTCAAGGATTAATACTGTCATTTGGCATATTTTTCTCAAAGAATTCCTGAAGTTTTTGGTTAGGGCTGAATTTAGTTACCATGTCCTTAGCATATGTTCTTTTGAAGAGCAGCTGTTACACAGCTTTGTGAAGCAAAAACCATAAGACTAATATGGGATCTAAAGCAAGCGCGGGGTGGTCAAATAGTCAGTTATGTCAATTACAGAAGGTTGGGCAATCTTCCAGTCCATCAGCTCTACAGTGCCCATTAAAATGAGCATCAATGAGAAACATGCCTCGCTTGACATTGATAGGCTTTATCTTACGTTGTGTAAATATTGAGGAAGATTCATGAAGTCAAAGTTTGATTTTAAACAAATATTGCATTTGGTAAAACAAGGAATTTGCTTATTTCATATAACATGATCCTCATTAAGTGAGTTAAGAATTGGGCTTACCAATCTCAGGCATCTAAAAATCCCTAATATTTTAAATATTTAGGTAGTTTATTTGGCTTAAAAATATTAACTTTTATTTCCTCTTTCTATGAATTCCATGGCTATTGTTGTTAGCTAGGTAATACATCATTTAGGCAAAAGCATTAAATTTGTCTAAGATAACTTGAAAAGCTATAATAGCTGCCCCCTTTCCTACCTGTACCTTAGGCAGCTGTGAAAAACTAGAATGAGTAAACCAGATTATAGGGCCATATAAATATGTGTGTGTGTGTGTGGGTGTGTGTGTATGGGAGAAAGAGGTGTAGATTTGGATATATTCATACATATAAATCTATATATTTAAATATACACATATCTACAAACATGTAGATGTATATGCATATATGTGTATATATACACACATATCTTCTGAACATTAATAGAAACATAAATTTATTTCATTTTTGGAATTTAAAGAACTGACAAGTGGCAACTTTTAAATTATATAATTAAAGTTCTTATTTTGCTACTCATATCAAGTGTAAAGCTGTTTACCAACTTTGCAGGCTGGTATGCACTGAAAGATAGCTGGTTCTCTACTGAGGTTGTCATGTGGTAACCCACTAGAATATTCTCCATTGTAGGGAGAAGGGATTTGCTGATAAGGCAGTTTCACAACATTTTTGATCTAATCGAAAATTGACTCCAATTAATATTTCCTCTAAGGCAAGAGAGAGAATCCACTGAGACACGTACCTTCTTTTACTCAAAGGTAATTATCAAGCTCCAGGAATGATTGGTTTAATAAAATTTCTAGTGATCATATACAAAGTACGTATAATATAAATCAGAAGACTGAGCAGTCCTATAAATGCTACCAATTCTTAAATACATTTTGTGACATATATTTATACTGCCTTCAGATTTATCTACGATGCATGTCACAGTTAGGCATTTTACAAATACATCTATCTCTAGGCTATTTTTTTTTCTTTTTAAAAAGTCTCTTTCTGGAAAACGTGTAAGCATAAGTATAGATTCATAAGTGATCTTACACAAATTATTATGCATAATTATAGATCTCCTTATTCATAAATGTTTATATACAGATAGAGCATGCACTTCTTTGAGCTTTCTGTGTTGTTCTTCATTAATATAATTTGATTTCTGAAATTCTTGTGTATTTAGAATCACTGGAAAGAGCATTTGACCTACTGAGAGAGATAGTAAAATAGATTCCTGTATGAAGAGAAAATAGAAGGGAATACTTTCTATTCATACTAATCCTGAAAATGTTCCAGGTCACTGACCCACACTGATAGGGTGTACATTAAACTCCACCTATTGTTTCATGATACATTTAATTTCTGGATACTAAATCTTAAAATGTTCCCTTTATAACCTAATACATTGTTTTTTCATCTTTCAAGGAGAATGAAGATAGCGTGCAATTCAAGCTCTTTGCACACAAAAAATGGAAATATTGGACAATGTACATTGCTTAATATTTTTGCCAAATTTTCCATGCCTATGTGGAATTAAATATGTTTAATCTCTGCTACTTATGTTTCCTCGGGAGTAAGAGAAAATAATGTATTTTATTTTTATGGGCTTGGTAAATATCCAGAAAAAAAGCTTATGTTAGAGACAACACAAAGGTTTAAAACTAAGGTGTTTTTTTCTTTTCTTAAATCACTCTTTGTCCATTAATCACTGTACATTTGTACTCTCAAAGTATTATGTAAGAAGCATTTCAAAGGTCTGTAACAAAGACTTAATTGAAAAGGATTGTGTATTTTCATTTATTAACTTAGGTATTGTGATATGGGGAAACGAGTATTTCAAATCTTTTTAGGACTTTAATGAGCACATTTTAAGAGATTAGTAACGCCTCTTCAACTCACCCAACTTCTCAACCCTGCTCTAAGGGAATCACATGAGCACTTGACCTCAGTAAGATTTTAAGAAGAAAAACAAACTTCATAAAATTTAATCACATTAGTTGAAAGCTGGAAGGATGTTTTAATGCTTTTCTTAAGCCACCAAGCTCCATTACCTGAATCCTATCAACATAATCCTTTCTAAGAAAGAAAAGAATGAATCAAATGGAAAAGATTTGTAATTGAATTATCTTCCGTCTCAGGGCCAATTAGAAACATTTTTTATCAGCACACCTAGATATAACCTTGACTGTTTCTAATTAGTCCATCAGCTCAGATAATAAGAAATGCAGGGACATTTTTACAGGGTTGTAAATTGAGAAGAGTTCACATTGTTGATAGCATGTGTACTATCCATGTACAAATAGGTGGGGAGAGAAGAGAGAAAGAAGTGCATTTATAGTAGGGTGAAGTGTTATGACATAAAGTATTTCCATTAGTGAGTAAAGAAGGTCATTCTTTTGCACAGAGAGAATTATAATTCTATTGCTGTCTAAACCATATCCTTTTTAGATAGTACCAGGTTCTAGCCAGTTGTGCTGTTTGACAAAAAATGAATGTGGTATGTCGTCTGTATTAAAGTAGAGTTATCAGCATAGTATGGATTTTTGGCATGATTTTCCGTAAAACAGATGATAGTAAAACTGGATATTGGAAGTGATGGAATATGTGCATTTCTAACTGATTTGTGGGTAGTTAATACATTTTTAAATGTCAAAGTCCATTTCAGAAGTGGAATTGAATACAAAAGGAAGCAGGCTCAATTTGCTATTCTGATATTCTGTGTTAAGGACTATAACATTCTTGATATTTCGTTTCATAGAAAACTTGCTAAATGAATACCTTGAATTCTCCTGAGGAGTGCTGTCATGGAATTAGACAAAATGAGCATTGCTGCATGGATTATTGTTCAAGTGTTAGCTATGATTTTTATTTGATATTTTCCACAAATGATAAGTATACCATAGCTCCGGTTTTAAGAAATAATGACTTACTTCCTACAGAGAAAAACTCTTTGAACACAGTTCTCCATGAGTAAATAAGAAATGCAGCAATTTTGGTAAAACTACATTCAACCTATTTTTAAAATTATAGGTGAAAGTTGTGTGTGTGTGTGTGTGTGTGTGTGTGTGTGTGTGTATTAAAAACCTAAAGTTACTTCAAAAACTTTAACGTAATTATTTGGGGCCCTCTTTGTTTTTTTCATTCATATGTTTCCACAAGTATTTTTGTGCTTTTTCTTTCAGATGAATAATTGTGAATAACTTTAAAACAAACTGTATGTACCCAATGAGGGAATTTCTAGTCTATCCAATGAACAAATATTTACTGAATACCTACTAGAGACTAGACACTTACCATAGATAAAGTCTAGATTAAAAAAATAATAAGACATGGTCACTGCAGTCAAGTAGTTTTTGTTCTAGACATACTTACCTACACACATTAACGTGAGAAAAACCTATGGGAAGGCAATATCTAAATCATAATAGATGTTTAACAAATGTTTGTAAAATGAAAGATGAAAGTTTAGAACAATATGATTTTATCCAATCTTTAAAATTTAAGCTATCTTTAAATGCAGCAACTACATCTTGCATGCTGTTTTTCATCACTAGACTCTCTGGTTTATAAATTTATTACTCCTATATTTCAAATAAGAGAAAATATTTACAATGAAATAAAACATTTCCTTATACCAAAATGCCCATTTAGCAATTATGAGATACAATAAAGGAATTAGAGCTGGAAAAGGAATTTTATATGTATCAAATATAAAATGTGCTGCAATCCCAACTTAATGGTGAAGAGAAAGATTCACTTAAGTGATTTGGAAAAATCTTTTATGTAACTTTCATAGTTAGTTATAAAGCTGGAAAAAAGCGGTTTTAGTGTAAACTTTACTGCCTGCAGTTTTCAGTTGTAGTTTAGAAGAGTTATTCCAGGCATAAGAATTTCACCGTTTATCACTTTTTACTTTATGTAAATTAAATGAATTACATTATTGTAGCTAGAATAAGAAATTGTTAACCTTGCCATTCAGTACCTGTTTTTAATAACATATTTTGATACTATTAGTAACTGTATTAATGGTAGTGGGGGGGCTATCATTTTTAATGGTTACCTGTACAGATTGAGGACTCTCTTGAGCAATTTCCTATTATGTTTGCATATACTAACTGGTTAAGGGTGGGGATAGTAGCAAGCAATTCCCAGTTGCTCCTGTGAATTTGCAATTGACAGATAGTAATTCTAGGTCCTGACGTTTCTGCTACTAGTGACTCACATCATTTAAGAAAAAATTTACCCTTCCTGGGCCGTGCTCCTTTTAGGGAGATGAAGGTCATGGACAATCTCCTGATGTCATTCCTGTGTGCATAACACCATATACGTCGATCATGAAATATGACTTCATACTTTGCCTCTGGGGAGAAAGAAAAATTATGCAGACATATAAAACTGAAATACTCTTTTCCAACCTATAGCCAAGAGACTAATTCTTTGGAGACAGGAAAAGAAAAACACTGTAAGGGGTTAAATTTAGGTGAAATACGGCACTAAAGTTATACATTTAAAAAGGGAGGCAAGTTCGCCATTAGTTGCTTGTCTGAAATGGCAGCAAATGTAAATAAAATTGTAAAAAACCATTTTATCCTCATAGTTTACTAGATGTTGTGTATTTATACTTAAGATAATTATCTTAAATAATATAAGAAACTGAAAGAAATGTCAAATATAGTTAATAAAAAATTGTTTTGACGCTAAGAATTAAACAGGTGTTATTTTGGCATACATTTGTTAGTGAGAAAGAAATAGCTAAAATACTGTCAATTCTATCCAAAACATAACATTTTATGGCTCTTAGTTTGAACTTTTCATTCACAAAACTCTCTCCCAGCCATTCTTAGTGTACAAGTTTAAATTATTACCTGCCTTTTGAACATTTGAACATCAACAGAATATACATTTTTTTTTTAGATACACAAAGAGTAGTGAAGGATATTTTAAAACTATTAACTATTTGTATTTGTTCCTGATGTCTTAGTGTCCCAAAGTTGTTATAAGTTGTTACAAGAAAACATAGGGAAAATAATGATCTGGGAGAAATGTATCAATATTTTCTAAACTGTGGAACATCAATATGCCACTTTTATTTTCTCTACTGACAAACTGCAGTGAGGTAAAAATGCCTTCACTGAAGTCAGATCTTACCTTGAGGTTAGATGCCATCTATCTGCATCTAAGTCGTTAAAAAAACAATACAGTGCTTCCAAGATAAAGGAAAAAACACCAAAATCCCAGACTGCTAAGGATTGTCTCATTTTTCATAGTTATTTCATGTTTAATCATAGCCTTAAAATTTATAATTCTCCTGTTTTTCCTGCCTTTCCCCTTAAAGATGAACTTCAAAATTATTGGTGTCCAAAAGAAGCAAAAGAAAGAATATAATATAGTGGAGGAGGTGACCAATATAGCAATGACCTCATATTTGTATAGTTCCCTAGAACTGACAAAGCGCCATGAAACAACCAATAGAAAAATGAAAGTCCAGATCACCATGCTAAATTGATTAGTTCTTTATTACTACTACTATTGTTTTATGAACTGTGAGGATACGCAGTAGAGAGATCTGGTAATTCTGAAGTGAACTGTGGTGATCAAACAGTATAAACTATATAATCTATTTCACAGCTCATAGAAAAGCCAGCTGCTTTGGGTTAATAAATCCTTTTCACTCAGAAACAACTGTTGCCAATATGCAACTTTTAGATAATAAAAGTGTTCCTTGAAACTAATAGTCTATTTATTATAACCCCCCAAATCATTCTGGGGACATAATTTAATCTCATAGTACACCCTAAGTTTCACATATTTCAAGTTTTACTTTGCAAAAAAGGCAACTTGAATGTCTGTTTTGGAGGATATTATGATCATTGTCAGAGAATAATAGTTGGATTTTACATAGACATATTTTATTTCTTCAGAATGCAAGCTCTGATTTCAGATTTAGTCAGAAAAGAGATACACATAAATCTATATGACCAGAAGAGATAAGTAGATCATAAAAAGTCCACACACATCATAACGCTGCACATCTAACACAGAGATAAGGACAGTTACAGATTATTATAGCATGGATAGCTTGATAATCTATGGTGAATCGATGATAAATTTCAAACTATAACAAATACAATGACTCATTTTTTTTTAAAGAAACAAACCATGAAGGCATAAATTTACCCTGAGATTTGTGTCACTAAGAACCTGAATAGTTCAAAGTCAAACATTATGTGACATGCTTTAGATTACTCTTATGAAAGGCACTATAGAAATGTCACCCTATTATAACCTACTGTATTTAAGAATTAACTGCAGCAGAGCAGCCAGGGGAGATGAATATATAGTGATGTGATCATCCCCCTCTATTACTCATCCACAGTTAATACAAAGTGAGCTTTAGAAAAGAGTCTGTAAGACAAAGAAATAAACACATTGTTAAAAGCATGCATTTAATATCATGATTTCTTTTTATTAATTCTAACAGACCTTTATACTATAGTATTTGCTCTATAATAATAAGAGCCTTTCATTTAAATGATGCAATCAGTATGCCACAAGCAGGTTCTTTTTGTAGTGGGAGGAGTTAGCAGCTCCAACATTCAATTGACCTGTTTCCAAATAATCTACAGGAAAAAAATGAAGATTAAGTCCTCTAACAAGAGCAGTTTTCACAGCCTTGCATACAAAGAGAGGGATTCGGTAAGAAGATGAGAGGGCAAGCCGCATTGTGCTGGCCCACTTAAATCTTATTTCCAATTCACTAAATGTGTTATTTGACTTGGCAAGTGAGCTAGTATGTGTATTAGATCAGCAGGGAGCCTAATCAAGGAGATGCCAAGTTTACTGCAGCCCTTCTGAGCTGCATTAGCCTCAACTAGTGACCTTAAGCAAAGTGGGTGGTTGAACCCAAAAGAGAATAGCATTAACTTTTGCTTGAAGTTCAGCCTGATTTGAAGTCTCCTTTTGTGCCTTATTCCAAAAAAAAAAAAAAAAAAAAATAAGAGAGGGAGAGAGGAAAAAAAAGCAAAAAGCATTTAACAGAATTGAATCTAGTCTGCTCAGCACCATCTTCACACGCAAGGCTTCATAGAAGCTCGCCTCCACTAATGCTGACACATGCAAAAGACATGAAAAGCATTAACTCAGCTGAGGCACTTGATTTTGCAGCTGCAGAACAATTCACGTTGTAACTCAGTAACTCAGATGGGGCTTTTCCACCCAGATAAACTGCTAATTTGCTAATTGATACAAAAAGTATTTTCAAATATTAAATAAACTGCAAATAAAGCAAAAAAAAAAAGAACATAAATTACAAGAACACATGAAAGACACATAATTTCATTTGAACATTTCTAAGTAGTAAAGTATTAAAAGACACCTCTCCAAAGACACGTTTTACCATGCACCCAATATTGAGTATCCATTCCTTGTTTCATATGATAGATTGTGTGTATGAGTGAACTCCTCAGTTATATTTTGTACCAAGTAAAGGGCAAGCCTTTGAAGTTTAAAAAAAAGTTGTTATATAATTAATGCAAACTATAGATTCAGCTTTAGAAACTTATTTGTTCTCAATTTGGTTTCCCTAGTTTAAAATTGCTATCTTGTATGTGTACTCAAAGATGTCTAACAATGCCAGTTTTTAAACATTGTTTAGAAGCACTTCGGATTCTATCTTTAATTTCCGTGTTGGACTCAGAAGTATTCATACAGCAAAAACTTGTTGGATATGTAAAGTATAAAATTATCAAGGTTCAAAACATGAATGTTTTATAGGCTCTTCTGTAAGGACTTTGGCTATAAAACTTCTTTTTCACCACAAAATCCAAGACGAGCTTCTTTTTATGCCATCCTTCATTCTCCACTGTTTGTATGGCTTCCCTCCTCAAATCTATCTGAAACACAAAGCCAAGCAAAGCATCATCACCTTCTGGAAAATGCAAAAACTACAGTCAAGATCAACACAGCAAAGCATCCTTCCCATGGATTCATTTCCTTGGCATTTAAGTGATGGGATGACTCTACAGAACTCAGATTCCGCATTTAGCTAGATGCTCCAGGTCACAGAAATATTCTACTGTGGCCATTTTTAAAAGACCATGAAACTACCCCATCGTTTTATCTTCCAGGTAGTTTTATCATTTGTATCATATGTGTTTAGAAAAAAAAGTGACTTAAAATATCTGAATAGTATTTAGGAATAAGATGTTAAAATAATTGGCATTGACATTGCCTTTTGAACTCTGGGTTTTAAAACGTTTTCCAAACATTAATTGCAATGGGACCCCTGTGAGGCTGATAGTATCATACCTATTTTCCAGGACGGTAAGCAGGGAGCACAGGGCCCATTTCTTGCCTTGCCCCATGCCCTTCAGGGCTTGTCAAGGCTCAGAGCTCCCTTAAAAACCATTGGATCAGCTCCAGGGGTGCACAGAGGAAAATGAGAAATGGGCTCTTAGAGATTTAAGGGATTTTGTAAGGTCGTGTGCCAGTGAGCTGTAGCTAAAAGTCAAAGCTGAAAATCTAAGTTTCCTTATTCGGTGGTTAGATATATTTCCTCATTAAGATAATACGTGTAGAATGCCAGGCTTGCAGGAATACTGGAATCTGTTGCTGCACGTTTTTGAGTAACATATTCAATAACAAAAATGTCTCCCTTTGATTTGAATAAAAATGACTAAATGTTCAAGGCAGCATGTATAGGAGCCAAGCAAGGACCGACAGTGAATTTTAACATTGACTTCTAAAAATTGTGAGAGAGATGCTAACAGCCTAATTTGTAATAGAGACTAGATTTTTGCCCTGAGATCAGGTGGTGGTATAAAGAAGAGGCATATACAGAAAGTGGAATGAGGGGTTAAAAGTCACACCAAACATGCTGCAAAGGCCTGTGGGCATCTCAACCTTTTTTCTTTAATTGGGAGAAGAAGAGCTTTTGACTAAAGTCTAAGTTCTACAATGTAGGCCGGTAGCCCAACTGGGAAATACTCTTGATTTGAACAGTTTGCAGCTGTTCTATTCTGAACTCTTTATATAGATCCTCTTTCAATACTGGGACACATATTTTAAGGTAAAAAGGGTATTTTACTAATTTTTTAAATGAAGCTTTGACTGCAAGCAATACTTGGAGTTCGTAATCATCGGCTGGTTCTTTCCCCTTCTGCACTGCAGGAATGAGGGCAGTGTCACAGCTGGTTGTCAGTACAGCTCTTATTACTAACACCAATTATTGATTTTTAAAAGGCCTACGCTATTAGTACCCTGCTACATCTCTTCACACACAATATGTGTTTTAAAAATTCCTTTTCAAAAAATATAAAATCTGAGTCTAGCCTTTCTATCATCAGCATGCTTGCTCTTTACATTTTATCTTAAATCTTCACAGGAAAGCAAAACCAGGATTTTTTTTTTTTTTTTTTTTTTTTTAACTTCTCGGCTAATTTAGAAGCAGAGATGCTTTACCCATATGATCTCCCTGGCAGGTATCACATTAGGAAAAAGCAAATGGTGGGCAGTGAGGAGAGAATAAAAGAACACAATTAGAAAGTTTAGGATCTTCTATTCTCTTTTCCCTGCCTTTATTTCATGCTATCCCAATCTGTGCTAAAGCCAATCCTAAAAACCCACCTGGCCTCATTCCCACGAGGATGTCTGTTTTTGCATAGGCCTTCATCTCAAATTGGACTTCTCTCTTCTCTTTGCAAGTTCCCAATAGCTAATTCTAGAAATTCTCTCAAAATACAACTATTCACACTTTAGTCACTCTAATCATTTATATTTTCCCCAAGTAATAAGCAGTTCTGAGAATTTATTTTTAGCAGTTGTTTATAGATGTATTAGTTTCCTAGTCCTGCCTTAACAAAATACCACAAACTGGGTGGCTTAAACCACAGAAATTTATTGTCTCACAGTTCTGGAGGCTAGTAATCTGAGATCAAAAGGTCAGTAAGGTTGGTTCCTTCTGACGGCTATGAGGGGCAGTCTGTTCCATGCCTGTCTCCAGCTTCTGGTAGTTTTCAGGCAGTCTTTGGCTTTCCTTAACTTATAGAAGCATCTCCCAGGTATCTGTCTTCATATTCACATAGCACTCTCCTTATGTCTGTGTCCAATTTTTCTCCACTTCATAAGGACAGTCATAGTGGATGAGGGTCTGCTGTGATGATCTCAACTTTATCCTCTGCCAAGGCAGTATTTCCAAATAAGTTCACATTGACAGGCACTGGCGTTAGGACTTCAACATCTTCTTGGGGAACACATTTCAAACCCAAGCAATAGGTTTTGTTAAACATCTTTACTTGCAGCACTACTAAAAAATTAATGCATTAATTACATGGGAAGTTTGCAGGCATTGATAAATAAAGAAAATTGAATTTCATGAGGATGCCAGAAGTTTGCAAGTCAGAAAATCAAGTTTATTTAATCTATCCTAATATGTACAAAATATCTGATAGAGGTTCTTCAGTGACAAATTCATGTAAAGCTGAACGGACATTTTCTTTATCAACTACTGAGTGTGCTACTGCTACTGGACTTTAGAATTCTAAAAATAAACAAGAGGTACTTTTTATCTTCAAACATTGAAATTTAGAGGACACCATAAAGGAAAGCCATATAAATGGTGGGGGAAAAAAGGCAGGAGTCATCTCAGCATCAGCAGCCTCATAGCTATGGGGGAAGGAAGTGAGGGTGTGTCTTTATAAAAAACACTTCTGTACAGTCTCACCCAACCGTAGGGCCAGCTGGGGCAAGAATACTACAAGGGTACAAGGGAGGCCCACACTTCATATATTTAAACATTTCCAATGAAATTAAGCAAACTGCTCACTGAAACATATTCTAATGTCCTACATTGCCAAATAAAATCTTTAAGCAACAAAATATAAAAATAAATGCATAATCATGATTTTTTTATATGACCAGAGTAGGAAAAACACTGAAATGTGTTGGAAGTAGATCATTGCACAGGTTTGAATCTTCTGTTGATAGGCTGGTGATGTTTGAGTATTAAAAGAGATATCCATAATTCATAAACCTATACATATATATATATATACTTCATACAATTTTCTCACCTTCATTTCAGTAAAATTTTATTGCCTTCATTGAGATTTGCACAGAGATTGTGAAAAAATTCACATGAGAATTGAAACTTTTTAGAGCATCGCAGATCTTGTTTAAATGAAATCTAGTTATTTTAATAGCACATAGTTCACATTATCATGTGTGCCAGAATATAAAGTCAAATCTGATATATATACATTTTAAATAAGAGTAATCATCTGGATAACTGATGAGTAGGATGTTAAGTGTACCTTTATTTTAGAAGAGAAAAATAGTCCTCTCTTTTTCTCTTACCTGACTTAAGTAGTGATTTTAGTGAACATTTTTGGAAATTTCTAAAAGGCAATAGAAACAAATCAAAACTAAGAAACATAACATATACATTTTATAAGACTTATGAATACACTGGCAGTCTCAATAGCTGTAAACCTCTAAAACAGCTGGATATTGTGTATTTGGTAACGTTTGGACATCTGATTGTTTTTTTCTTTTTTTACATTTTCCCCTGCAGTCGTGGCATAGCACAGACACAAATGAAAAAGAATTAGCAAAGTTTCCTTGATTTACAATGTCTATTTTTTCTCAGTAGTTTTCCAGGAAAATACACCCTGGCTTGGTGGTCTGATCCTTTGAAACCTCTAAAGGAGCTTAAATGTAGGTAAACATCAATGTGAAATGAAAAGAATAAACTGTTATTTCCAACTGCAGTGACTCAAGGTGAATTCCTATTCACAAAGACAATTCCTTGGTTCATTCCTCTGACACTGTACTAAAATACTAACCTGTGGTTTTACTGTAGACACAGCAATAACTTTCGTGTTAAGAGGAAATTAGTTTTTACGGCGAGGAGTTGGATCATCATTATCTTTATTTTGCTGGTAATAGAGTAAGGAAATACAAAGCACTTAGAAATACTATAGGTCCTTAATCTTCTATATAGATGAACTATAGATAAATAGTTTACTTGAGCATAGTACATGAATTAATGTTAATCATAATTTTATCATCTAATCAAAGTAGATTGTGTGACTCTGGAAGTCCTGAAGTTTACCTATGGTTTAACATCATGCTTCTGGAGCCTTAATGCCCTGCCCACTTCTCACTCCAGAAACCAGTATGAAACGTTATAGTCTCTGGATAGAGCTTGATATTTCACAAAAGGGGTTATGTCTTAAACACATCCAAGATTATTACTGCAAAAATGTTATTGTTTAAATAGTGACTACGTTGACCATTTCAGTTGACAGTCTCTGTTGCAATTTATCAAAGGCATATTAGCAGAGTTAAGGTCACCAAAAGGAAACTATTAAAAATAAATGTTTTCATTTCTTCTGATCTAGTACTTTTCCTGCAGCACTATACATCACTTTAGCGCTTCTTAATTAAGAGTGATGCCTGACTCCAACTTCAAAATTACAGTGCAAGTATTCCCCTGTCCCATGGTTCTTTGGATTTACAAAATAGGCTGTAAAGCTGGATTGCATTAGCTTAAAATCAAATCAACACCGATACATAGCTTTTAGTGATTTATAGCAATGATTTCACTAGATGCAGTAAAAAAGTATCTGGGAACGAGAAATTTTCTCTTCTCAAATATTGAAACTCTCTCCCTCCCTCCCTCTTTCTCTCTAAACTAACATTGTATTTTATTACCTTAGAAAGTTTCATAATCTATACCTTATTTGCAATATGTTAAATTTAGGATATATTCTTTTACTATATATTGTTTATTAAGAATATCTAGAGCATTTATTGTTAAAAAAATTAAAATGCATATTCCTTATGTAAAAGTAGAGACTGTAGACAGATAAATTAATAATGATGTAATGTTTTTAGTTTTAATTTTGATTGAGATAATTGTAGTCAAATGTACTTGAAAGAAACAATTTGGAGATCCTGTTGTACACTTTACCTACTTCCTGCCGATGGTAAACTATAGTATGATATCAAACCAGGATATTAATGTTGATACAGCCCACCAATCATATCCAGCTTTCCCAAGTTTTACTTGTACCCATATGTATGTAGTGTATTTAGTTCCATATCCTTTTATCACATTAACTAATTTGACCACGTATTTTCTTAAATTTTAAACACCTATGCTTAACAAGGACTTATGGGTTAGATTACATATAATTAATCTTAAAAGTTTTAAAATACTGAAGAAAAGTAGATTTTCCTTTAGAATCCTAACCAATAAATATACTGCATTTTTAGACGTGGCTAAATGTCCCTAGCAAGTAGTTTGGAAAGATCGACTCTTGTTCCACCAAATGAAAGACAGTTTAAAAATCAGCATTGACGACTTATTTTTTTTTCTTATGAAAGCACATCGTAGTTTTAAAACAGAGGTTCCAAAGAGGTTAAGAACTATGAATCCTTTTTGAGTGTTTGGGGCATCAGCTCATTAAGAGTAACAGAGCAAGCTTCCAGTTTGAAAAAGGCACCAACTCAAACGTGTAATGATTTCACTTTCAAATTTCTTTTATCTCAGCTGCTTCTACTTCAACAAATATAAGTGCTTCAGATATAATAAGACTAATGAGCATTGCAGATGATTATGAAAATATAATACTTCCCAAGGCATAATGATATCTTATTTTCCCCCAAATTAAGAAAAAATAAAGGAAGTTTCCCTTGTTAGAGTTGTCATTGCCTGAATAAGACCTCAGTTAAAACCAAAAACTCAACTTTTGAACACATCTATGAAGAAAGTATTTTGTGAGCAGGACTCCTTAGCTTTTAAGGTACGTTTTATTAACTTTAGCAAAGATTCTGTATGTGCTATAGGATTACATCCTTAAAATCAAATGTGCCAAAATGGGTCATTTGAAATCACTGCCTCAACGCAGCTTGGAGTTGGCATTTTGCTGATCAGCTCACCGTGTACTCTTGGGTACTTTCTCTATAAAGTGGTTACAGGTCCAGCCTTCCAATATTATAGTTGGATGCACTATATAAAAGGGCCATTTTCTAGTAAGTACCTTATTTGCTTCAGAGCCAGAGTGTAGAAGCTCTTTCATCAGTCACAGTTTTGAAACAGGGATGCAGTGTAACCATTTGTTCAAAATAGACAGTGTTCCCTGTGTTGGAAATGGTGATAGAAATCAGGAAAGAACTTATAACCAATGCTGTGCAACATAATTTTAAAAACAAACAAAAAAATAAAGTACCTAATCTGACCCACAAAATGAGACATCTGCAAACCGCTATAGGAAATTGTGTAATGAATGGCATCTCCAGGGTCTCGTCATGCAATTCAGAGCTGTTTTTGGCTGTCTTTCATTTTGGTTTGAAGACAGATTGTTTTACAAGGTACATCAGCCTTCAGGGAATAGCAATTTCCTCTACCCTTTCCCCCCTTCAGCACCACCAATGTAACTTTTTAAACTCTCTATCTTTGATCAAAAATATATTACTTAGCACAGTAAGTAAACAGCCCAACAATTTGTCATTGAAATTATTGCTTCCTGTGACTATTTTTAGTGTTTTTTCTTTAACATTTACTGAGCAATTCGTAATAAGAGATGATAACCTTGCCATTTGTTTTTTATTTTTGTAATGATCTCAGAAAAACGTTTTGAAATATGATCTGCTCTTTAATGAAATGGGTAAACTACTATGCTGCCAGGAATTGTACCCAACTTCCTCACTCAGTAGTCATGGGAACTCAAGCAACAACCGCAACCCACACACATAATGCGGGAAATGATACAGAACACATATATTACATTTTTGTGGTGATGTGTTTACCAAGAAAGGCCACTTTAGCATTACTGAAACTCCAGAAATATTAAATTAAGGAGATTCAAAATGTGGAAATGCTGGTAGAGCACTATGCTCAATTATAAAGTATTTTGCTTTTTGAAACCGTTTGATAGCCACCTATTAAATAATGAAGTTTATTTAACATAATACATTTAAATGTGACAGGAAAAGCAGCCTAAATACAATACTATTCCGTTTTGCTCTTCGCTGCTATGTAAAATCTTTCTCAGCCCTAAACACGTTCTGAATACTTTTATCATTCTTAAATACAGCTTTATTATTTTTATTGTTATTTTAGTTTGATATGAATATTACAATCTATATAGGAAAGCAATCAACATCTATTGATTATTATTTATAGGCTCTACTTTTTATTTATTTACAGGCTCTACTCTTCTCTAGCAAATTAGAGAAGTTATGTCATTGTACATATTGTTTTTTTCTGTTCCTCAATTTTCTGTGGAGAATTTATTTTCTCTCTTATTATTGTTTTGGAAATATGTTGCATCTCATGTTTGCAATAGTCCTTAAAAGTTAGGGGTTATCAGTTCCATTTTTTCCCCTATATTTGATATGCATCTAGAAAACACAGAACAAGTTTTTACTTGTTCTATAATACTTATGGACTACACAATGGATAATTTGAATTTAGAGACAAAGATATGATTTACTTTATTATTAATAAATATGTATATTTTACTACTATATCCTATGTTTAATGATCACTTTTATATGATTTCTTAATATAGCAGTAAGAATAATTCTATAGTTGGTGGAAAAAACAGTTTCAGTTCTCTTATGATACCAGTCTTAATCACTAGTCTGATAGCTGTAAAAAAAAAAAGAAAACAAACAGACGCATATTTATAGCATTTCAGGCTCCCTGCTATGCTTCCCAAATGCTATGCCCCATAAAAAAAACTGTGGAATGAAAAGGAAAAAGAAACACTGAAACTATACAACATCTCAGAAATGTATAAATTCAAGACTCTGTGTAGTCCCTTCTGATGTGGTGGTGCCTTTTGAGGTTTCACAATGATATTGTTGAAACATCTCTCTGCCTTCTCTTTGATTTCCCCCAATATCTTCTTGAGTGTCTGAGTCAAAAGTACTCTGCTAGCAACTCTATGGACCAAGCTAAGAATCCTCCAGAGCTTTCTTGAATGTTGGTTAACTAATGAGAAAGTCTATAACTAAGAAGCGACTTATTTTCTTACATTTTATTCTATTAAATGTGCAAAATTGGAGAGATATATATATACGTACACACCCAATTTATATGTATATATACATACCCAAGTTATATATGTATATATATAATCTACATATATAATATTATTATATATAATATATATACCCAATTTACATATATAATATGTGTATATAATATGCATATAATATGTGTATGTGTATATAATAGCATATATAATAATATGCTAAGGAGTCATATTCCTAGTAGTCTCACTCCATAAAGATAAGTGAAATTACCTGCAACAATTCTCAAGGTCTGTTTTTTGATGGAAAAGGGAGGAAATGTAAAATCATACTCTCCTTTTCCTTCCAAACACTGTCATAAAAACAAGTTAGGTTGTGTAAATGTTTTCCTTGAAATTCAAATTTGTGGGAGTTTTTGCATTGAAAATCTTCTATTTTATAAGAGCTGTTAAGAATTTTATGAGCTATTCAAAAAGAATACATTTCCCCTTAAAAGAAAACAAAGAGTAATTTCTTTAAACATTAACTTTTCTTTATTATTGATAAATACTATTTTAATTTAGGAAATCTTTAAAGACATTAAAATGTAAGCAAAGAGAAAATATTCTTACTTTTTGCATTGTAACTAACTTGGAAAGTGATGGGGTGACTAAAATAATTTTAAAAGTGAAATGAATATTAATCTCAGAACTTCCAAGAAGGGATAGCAAGAAAAATAATAAAGGTTTTCACTCTGCTTTCCCAAGGATACACCTTACATCTTTCAGGGAAAGCTAAGCCAAGTGCTCATGGCAATAAGACTGTCTGTCCTTGGACTGGCAGCTGCTCGACTTCTCCCTTATCTGTTGATGAAGTGCAATGGTTAGCAGCTGTTAAAAAAACAAAAACAGAGGAAGGAAAGCCCACTAGTGAACACTATAATCGTCATTAAAACAGGAATACAGACCCATTTGCCTCAACATTGGATGTCAAAACATTTACGTAGGGCTTCCCTGGTGGCGCGGTGGTTGCGAGTCCACCTGCCGATGCAGGGGACACGGGTTCGTGCCGCTGTCTGGGAAGATCCCACATGCCGCGGAGTGGCTGGGCTCGTGAGCCATGGCCGCTGAGCCTGCGTGTCCGGAGCCTGTGCTCCGCAACGGGAGAGGCCACAACAGTGAGAGGCCCGCGTACCACACACACACACACAAAAAAAAAAAAAAAAAAAAAAAAAAAAAAAAACATTTACGTACAATGACTATACTTCTATATTTGGTATGTTTACTCCAAATAAATTCTTAGAAATTGTCCAAAATAGGGCAAAAAATTTAAAGAAAACTGAAATCACCCACTAGACTGTAAGTTTGTCAATAACAGGGATTTTTGTGTACTTTGTTTACAAATGTGTCTCAAGTGTTTGGACCACTCCTGCATCATAGTAGATACTTGATAAATATTTTATGCTTGAATTAATAATTTCATAATATCCTAATCTTGTATTCTGTGCTCAATAAAGAAATTTAGGAGAAACCTAAGTTTTAGGCTTGTTTTAACATGTAGCCTTTATATATGAAATTCTAACTTTAATTTATTTGAAGTTTTAATATCACAGAGTTAAAACAACCCTGCCATATGAGATCTTGTGCTGGTTTAGAGTGAGGACCCTGGAATCAGACTTGGATCAGACTTAGAATCTTGGCCTCACCACTTAATAACTTTGTGATCTTGGGAAAAATGGCTTAGTGTATCTATGAATTGGTTTCTTTTCTGCACAATATAGGTGTTTTTAAAGATAACTAGCTTATAAAGTTGTTGTGAGGACTGTATATTTAAGAGGATTTTAGGTTTTAACGTGTGTACTCCAATTAGTATATAAAACAAATCTTTATTCACTGACTTATAAATGAGTACCTATATAGAGACAGTCTTGTAGTTAACTTACTGAAATATAGGATCTGAAGGGTTTTAAAAGATTTCAGATCATCTTAAAAACATTCTCAGTACCTTAATTGTTGGAATTGACATGCATGTATTAGTCTCTCTTTAGTAGTATATACCTGATCAAAATACATGTTGAACAATTATCAGCTAAAACAACTTACTTCACATGCACTTAACAAAATGGCTAGACAGATAAGCAGAATTTGGGGAGAATAATTATAGCTAAAATTTACTGAGCACTTTCTAATCCCAGATATTACACTAAGTGCTCAAAAGACAAAGTTTTGATGACAATATAAAGGGTCACAAGAATAAAATTTATGGAGAACAGAAAAATCCCCAGAGAAGTAGGGCCCAAGTACAAAATCACAGATGAATATTCAAGCAATCACATGATATGGGTTGTTGAACTGGTTTAAAGTGAATCTGAAATTGCAGTTTCTTCATTTAAGAACATTCCTGGGACACGTAATATACGCCAAGAATTGGGAATAAGGGACATTGTTTTTATCGAAGACTTGATAGGTAGTGGCACACCTTGCTT
The DNA here is from genome assembly GCF_964270905.1 of Leucopleurus acutus. Classification (NCBI taxonomy): domain Eukaryota; kingdom Metazoa; phylum Chordata; class Mammalia; order Artiodactyla; family Delphinidae; genus Leucopleurus; species Leucopleurus acutus. Next base: position 102,092,951 of record NC_139145.1, read on the forward strand.
TAGTTTGCAAGGCAAAATAAAAACATTAAAAGGCTGCTGATGACTTTGTAAAGTACTCGATATCTCTCCCTCCATTTTTCTTTCTCTTTCTCTCTCTCCTAATGACGGTTTAGCTGGAAATGGTTCTATTACTAGAAACACTTAGAGCAAGAATACAGTTCCTGACAGCCTAAATTTGATTTATTCAACAAACATCATATACACAGAAGCAGCTTCCTGGTTTCATTGTCTTGACACCATCTCCTCCCTTTGTTTCCAGCAAGGGCTATAATTTCTAATACTTTTGATAGTGTCTCAGGAAGCAGAACTAGTATGGGAAGAATATTAAATGTAAAGGTAGACTGGCAACCTCTGATGTGAAAGACAGTCTAGAAGGATGAATGAAAAATCTTAACCAGTAAGACCATTGGCCACATAATGAAACAGTCAACACTGTAAAATTATACCATCTCATTGTCAGCTAAGGAGCCAGATTTCTTCTAATTAAGGGAAATCTTAGTAAATGTTTCCATTTTACATTAAGACAAAGGGCCTGACAGGTATTTTATTCTATTTCAAATATATAAACACAATGGTGGCAGTCGTTTAATATAATGGGTTAGCCTAATAGTTAGAATTTGAGTCTTTCAGGTGAGTTTTACTTTTTGAAACTGCAGCTCCATGCTAATTGCTTCGGTGGTAAATTAGGATTCTCTTAAACTAAGATTTAAGCCAGGATTATGACACATTTTAGGAGTTAATTAGCAAAACAGATTCAAATAATACTAAATACCTTCTAAAAAGAGTAGAAGTTTACATTAAATATTTTTCTTACTTTTCATCATGTATAATATTGTTCTACTCACAGATGGGCATACTATAGCCTGTGGGCCACATCCAGCCTGCCACCTGTTTTGTTACAGCCCAGGAGCTAAGAATCATTTTTATCATTTTAAGTGGTTGAAGAAAAACAAGAATATTTTATGAAACGTGGCAATTTTATACAATTCAAATTTCAGTGTCTATAGTTACAGTTTTATTGGCATGTTGGCAGTCTTGTTTGTTTCCGTATAGTCTAGGGCTGTTTTCACACTACAATGGCAAAGTTCTGTGAGTAGCTGTGACAGAGACCGTACGGCACACGAAGCCTAAAGTATTTACTATCCTGTCCTTCATGGAAAAGTTTGCTGACCACTGTTCAAGCTCATTGCACTGATACTCCCCTGAAGGAAAAATAGTAGAGAAAATGAATGCATGTACAGTGGTCTGAGTCCAAACCACTTAAGCAAAATAACAATGTTTTCATTCTCCTTGGTACTTTAATCCTAATTAAAAGGTAATAAACACTTCTAAAATAGAGGACCAGGAGAAAAGCCGGACTAGAAGTTAGATTTTTTGCAGCTCACAAGAGCAAGATAGCCACTTGTGCCCAAAGTTCTTTGTTAGGCTTCTGTGCCCAGACTTGGTCTGGGCATGCCATGATTCCAACAATGAACTCGGATCATAAAAGAGGACAGAGCTGGCCAAAATCTGACTTGGTACCAGCTGTGTGAATTTGCTCCAGCATCCCAGTGGGTCCCTGGCTCGGCAGATCTCTGATGAGAGCACAGATTAACTACATATCTCCTCTGTAAAGTTCTGCTTTCTATTCTCCAACCTACTTGACTTCACATAATTCAGCAGGTCATTTTTTTTTTTCTTTCTTTCTGTTTCTCTCAGAGCCAGAGCTACCATCCGTTCTAAAGTATGTACTAAGCCATCAAAGGAATGTAAAATATTTATTTTCATGCAAATGTGGGCATTATCTGGAAATTTCTGGTTCCAGGCTAATGGGCTAGGCTTTGAAAATAACTTTCTCAGTGTGTTGAAGAATATTTTCTTCATTTTTATGGCATTGCTTTACTTACTATTATAGTGGTTGTTATACACCATTACACTTTAAATATGTTTATACCTTTACATTTTGCTCATCATATGTACTTTAAAAAGATGACTCTAAATAGAATAAAAAGACACATTTTCATTTATGACAATTTCACTATGTGAGGGAAAGATGATAGGTTGAATCTTACATTAAAAGCCTTAAACCTTTTAATTTGCGTTATTACACTTATTTTTCTTTAAAATTAATTACATTCTGGGCAGAAGTTAATACACTGTACTTATAATTTAGAGAATTAAAACTTTCACTAGCACTATACAATTATTACATTGCTTTTTAATTGTGTTTTACAGATTCACTAGACTGTTGGTGAGTGGAAATGCCAATGTAAATTAAAGTACCATTTAAAAAATGATTGTACTTGAAAAGCAATATAGACCTTTAAAATCTCTGTTCTGTTACCAGTTTGGGAAAAATGGGGATAAAAATTAGAGCCTAAATAGGATGTTAGCTATTAAGCTTCTTCAACGTTTAAACTCTAGCCAACAGCTTAGATCATAGAAGAATGATTCCCAGATCAACTGATCTCAAGCTGTTCAAACATCTACTAGGGTAATTTTTTCCACCAGTATGCAAAAGAGAAGTTAATAAAAAAAAGGAATTTTAAGCAACACATTTCTATCATACAGAGCAAACCTCATAGGTATAAATCTCAGAGGAGTTTGAGGCCTGCCAAATTCCAATCTCACATATACATTTAGATTGGATCTAATTTACCAGCATACAACAAGTTTACCGTACAGACCAGCAAATTAAAATGAGAAAAACCAAAATAGTTACCTCTTTGTTCACAGAGATCATGAGTGACTTATTCTTGCTCTGTTTTTATTAGAAATACTGAGCTTATAACCTTAAATGTTAGTTCAAATGTGGTCAAAATTATGTTTTTTCTACTGTACATAAGTTTTCTCATGAAGTTAATTTAAGTCGTTCCTTTTCTTTTCTAACTGGTTCCTATAAGATTGTGTTATAAAATAAAATAAAAAACATTATGGACATTTCTTATGCCTTTGAGTTGGAAATACCTGTGAATTAGTAAGTATTCATGAAATCTTGGCTCAGTTGACTCTCACCCTAAAGTAAGAACCTCGCGGCCTCCTGGTAGATATCTATTAACTGCATATGTTGGCTTTGCATTGGCACCCAGTTTTTCTAAATATACTTTATTGAGCATTTTCCACTTTCCCCATAGTGTGTCATTCTTCGGGGTCTTTGACTTTACAGGTGTGTCATGCCCTCCTTTCCAATGAAAGCCATTCACTTCATTTGAAAGAAGAAACATACTATTTATAATAACTTACCATTTTTTTCAAGGTTACAAAAGCCAAGATCTATATCAGAGTGTGGAGAATTGTTCTCTCCCCAACTCAGCCTCATTTTGTCACTTCTCACCGAAGTATCTTTACAGGTACTTAGTGTCTCAAAAACTTCTCATGAAAAGTGATTCCTCCCACGTTGAAAGAACTAACAATTAGCGCTCTTCTCCCATTCTTGCATCCCTGTCTCCAAGCTAGGAAATAAGAGAAGTTTCACTACATTGTTCCATTACAGCGTTTTTTAAAGGCAGGAATTTGAAAATTTTATTACTATAGAATAAGTTTCTAGATTATATTTTATTTTCTGTTTAGGTATTAATGAGAAATATAGAACCAAATGAAGATAATCAGGGGAAAAATAATGCACTGTCCTTGTGAAAATACAGCTTGAAATGAAATTAAAAGCAACAAATTTGTAATTTGTAATAGAACATTAAATAACTTTCAAAATCAGTAACAATTCAATCAGTAGCATCTAAACCGAATTTGAACTAATGACAGGTATAAAGACTGTATGAGCCAATGACTGTAGCTCTTAGTCACCAAAGTCCACTAAACATATAGAATCGATCTGTATGATTGTTAGGACAAAAAAATTAAAGTAATTTTTTATCAGTTTAAATTGATACAATTAATTGATGGTATTGATGGTATTGATTTTTCCAATACAACAGATACATCTGTTGAAGCTTAGCTCACCTTTATACACATGAATATATATTGTACAATATAAAATTTTATAAATTTTTACACTTTATAAATTTAAAAACTTTTAGGAAATAATATAAACTTATCTTTTCATCATTGTGTTTTCTGTGTCAACAGTTATATCAGGTTTGTATAGTTTGAAGCATAAAGTGATATTTGTAAAGGGCTGTTTTTCTACAAATACTGGATTTTTAGACTGAATGTTAATAGAATTTATTGATATTCAAAAATGATACATTGGGGAGACATTGTTTTAACATGTGGCAGGAGAAGTTAAAACTTGGCTTCTTAATTGCTAAATAGTCATAGCAAATCAATTCACTTGACTTAAATTGCTTTATGATAACATCAAGTTGGAGGCAGAGGGTTAGACAAGAGAAGTTTTGACTAGGAGTCAAGTGACATTTAATTTAATTTAATTTTTAATTAACATAGGGAGTTTATTTAATTTTTAATTTATATTGAAGTATAGTTGATTAGCAATGTTGTTAGTTTCAGGTGTACAGCAAAGTGATCCAGTTATACATATACATGTAGTTATTCTTTTTCAAATTCTTAGTTTTGAGCAGAGTTCCCTGTGCTATACAGTAGGTCCTTGTTGATTATCTATTTTAAATATAGTATTGTCTATATATTAATCCCAAACTCCCAATCTAGTCCTCTCCCACACCCTTCCCCACTGGTAACCATAAGTTCTTCTCTAAGTCTGTGCGTCTGTTTTCTAAATAAGTTTATTTGTATCATTTTGTTTAGATTCCACATATAAGCGAGATCATATGATATTGGTCTTTCTGTTTCTGACTTACTTCACTTAGTATGATAATCTCCAAGTCCATCCATGTTGCTGCAAATAGCATTATTTCATTATTTTTTAATGGCTGAGTAATATTCCATTGTATATATGTACCAGTCTTCTGTATCCATTCATTTGCCGATGAACATTTAGGTTGCTTTCATGTCTTGGCTGTTGTAAACAGCATTGCAATGAACATTGGGATGCATGCATCCTTTCAAACCACGTTTTTCCTCAGATATATGCGCAGGAGTGGGATTGCTGGATCATATGGTAACTCTATTTTTAATTTCTTAACGAACCTCCATACTGTTCTCTGTAGTGGCTGTACCAATTTACATACCCACCAACAGTTTTCTCCATACTCTTTCCAGAATTTGTTTGTAGACTCTTTATGATGGACATTCAGACTGGATTTTTGGATTCAGTTTGCTAGTATTCTGTTGAGGATTTTTGTGTCTATGTTCATCAGTGATATAGGCCTGTATTTTTTTTGTGGTATCTTTGTCTAGTTTTGGTGTCAGGGTGATAGTGGCCTCATAGAATGAGTTTGGGAGTGTTCTTTCCTCTGCAATTTTCTGGAAGAGTTTCATAAGGATAGGTGTTAACTCTTCTCTAAATGTTTGATAGAATTTGGCTGTGAAGCCATCTGGTCCTGGACTTTTGTTTGTTGGGAGTTTTTTAATCACAGTTTCAATTTCAGTACTTGTGATTGGTCTGTTGATACTTTCTATTTCTTAATGGTTCAGTCTTGGAAGATTGTACCTTTCTAAGAATTTGTCCATTTCGTCTAGATTGTCCATTTTATTGGCATATAGTTGCTTGTAGTAGTCTCTTATGACCCTTTGTATTTCTGTGGTGCCCGTTGTAAATTCTCCTTTTTCATTTCTAATTTTATTGATTTGAGCCCTCTCCCTTTTTCTTGATGAGTCTGGCTAAAGGTTTATCAATTTCGCTTATCTTTTCAAAGAACCAGATTTTAGTTTCATTGATCTTTTCTATTGTTTTCTTCATCTCTCTCAAGTGACATTTTAAATTTAAAATATTAGAATGTATGTGTATCAATTAAGAATTTGACAAAACCAGCCCCAAATACCATTTACCATTCTTCTACAGTTTGTTTGCTAAAATACATTTTGACCCATAATTATTTAATTCTTACCTATTTTTGCCTAGCTTTAACCTCCTGCTTGTATAGATCAGCCATGTGAGGGATCAGGTTCCTCCTTGGTCTTTCTGTGTATGTAAACAGAACTGCACATTTGCCAAACTTTTAAATCCTGAAGAGTATCTCAGAGCTTTACAAAGCCTCCCATAGACAGATTCTTCTCTGGATTTTTCCTTTAAAATTTTTGACCAGGATTCTGCTTGCTCCAACTAGTATCACAGACTTAGGTAGTTTTTACAATCCAAGAAAACTCTCAAGAACTTAAAGATATGACTTTACATATTGAAAAAGACCACAGTGGGGGAAGGAAAGAAACTCAAGAAATGAATATGACCTAAGGATTTTATATTCATTCAAGCTCTTCTTCAATTATCCAGGTTATAGAAAAACATTTTTAAGCGTACAAGAATTCAGGAAATCCTTTTCTAAAGAGCCATCTTGGGAAATCTATTTTATATATAGACACATATATATAAAGTTCATTTATAATCTTTTTTTCTTTTACTAAGATATATTTGACATATAACTTTCTATTACTTTTAGGTGTTTAAATAATCCTAATTCAATCTTACTATAAATATCAACTTTTTTATAACTAGTCAATATGACATTAAGATTCACACAGAAAATAAACCTTCAAGAATGTCTAGGACATAGAGAACGGACTTAAGGACATGGGGAGTGAGGGGAAGCTGGGATGAAGTGAGAGAGTAATGTTGACATATATACACTACCGAATGTAGAATAGATGGCTAGTGGGAAGCAGCTGCATAGCACAGGGAGATCAGCTTGATGCTTTGTGACCACTTAGAGGGGTGGGATAAGGGAGGGTGGGAGGGAGGCTCAAGAGGGAGGGGATATGGGGATATGTGTATACATATGCTGATTCACTTTGTTGTACAGCAGAAACTAACACAACATTGTAAAGTAATTATACTCTAATAAAGATGTTAAAAAAAAAAGAAAAAAGAGAGATATACAACTTTGACTTAATACCAGATTCTTAAAGGAAAATTGCTCATGGAGTTAATTATTATGAGTGAATCTGAAGGTTTACTTTAGTGTGATTCTCTGGGTAACAGCTTTGGAGCTTTCTCTTCCAGTGTTTGAAGCATGCTCTTTTTTTTTTTTTTTCTTTTTAATTATTTAACATAGATATTTTTTAAATTTTTATTGGAGTATGGTTGATTTGCAATGTTGTGTTGGCTTTGGTTGTACAGAAAAGTGAATCAGTTATACATTACATATATCCACTCTTTTTTAGTTTCTTTTCACATATAGGCCATTATGGGGTATTGAGTAGAGTTTCCTGTGCTATATAGTAGCTCCTTATTAGTTATCTAGTTTGTGTGTGGTAGTTTGTGTATTTCAATCCCAACCTCCCAGTTTATCCCTCCCCCTTACCCCTTGGTAACCATAAATTTGTTTTCTGCATCCATAACTCTATTTCTGTTTTGTAGATAAGTTCATTTGTACCCTTTTTTTTAAGATACCACATATAGGCAATATCATATGATATTTGTCTTTCTCTGTCTCACTTATGAAGCATGCTCTTAAACAAGGCCACAAGAACAAGATCAGGAGCCTGCATAGCTTTTTTACTTTTTAGTTTGGGAATTGCCCTATGCCTGCTCCCTTTCCCTCTGTCCATAACTTTCACAGCTTTCATCTTACTTGGCTTTCACCTGGTTCCGTCCCTTTCCCTGGTGCTGACACTGGATGCAGGATCTTGTTGAGCCCTGGCACTTCCTTGGCATGCCATTTCCAGCATGGACTCTTCATGTCTACACATACCATGGCTACAGCCAAGTGGTACCATGTCCCTCACTCTTGCCAGGTCTCACAGGTGAAACACTTCAAAAGGAGCTTCCAAAGACCCTGTCTGTTTGAGGATGTAGAAAAGAGTCTTATATAATTATACAGTTTTTACAACCAATCATCAGAATTGGAAAAGTGTGAAATTATGGGTACATTACAGTTCCACCAAAGAACTGGATGAGCAACATTACTGATTCCACAGAAAAGAAATCCTGGAAGATGATAATTAAATTCACTTTCTTCTTATACTTTATATTTCATCAGAATGCTCTAAATTGTCATTCTTTAAACCACATTTTTAAGTAATGTGATATTTTCCAAATTGTGGGTCATGTCCCTTTAATGGGTTATGAAATTAATTTAATAGGCAGTGAAAAGCAGTTTGAATAGTCTAGACTAGTTTAGAATGAAATGGAATAGAATAAAAATATTAAAGTGAAAAAAAAGAATGTCTAGGAAAACACTAAACTATGAGTGGGAACCAGTCTTACCACATATTAATGTATGTTATAAAAAGCGTCTATAATCAAAATTGGATAACTATATGGATGTGCCTTTGAGTTACCCCCACACTTTTTGGCCATTTCTAAACTGCTGTTAAGAAAATCAGGTAAAATTTTATTTCTTTCCTTCAGTGATTGTACTATTTATTTCTAGAATTTCCAGTCTGATTTTTAAAAATAATTTTCATTTCTCACCCTATCTGTTCCCTCATTAATACCATATTTTTCTATAAGTGTCTCTCTCTTTTTATACATATATATGTATCTGTGTATACACGCACACACACACACACACATATATATATATATTTCCATAAAAAATATTCCTGCTTTAAAGTCATTATCAGTGAACTCCAGTATCTAAACTGTCTTGGGTTCAGTTTTTACATTTTTTTTGAATTAGTGATTAAATTCTCCTTTACTTGAATGTCGAATGAATTTTGATTGTGTACTGCACCTTCTGGATGACATATTGAATAATTCCCCCAGAAAGTGTTGTTTTGGGGTTTGTTTCTGGTTGACATCTAGAACAGAGATCCAAGTCACTGTAGGTCTGTAGAAAGCCCAATATTTTTTTCAGTCTCCTCTGGTTGGAATTCTACTTCCAAATTCTGTCTCCCTTAATGATTTTGTTGAGACTTGGATTTTGGTTTGTTAGGGCCAGTCTAGTGTAGGTTTTACTGTAGGTATGGACCTTACTCCTAATTTAAGACCTTCCGTGAGAATTAGATAATTTATCTTTTCTGGCTACAGCTTGAACTCTTAAATCCCTCAGTATTGACTGACTTCTGTTAACTGTGTTTGCCCTGTAGCAGTCGCTCCATGGTAACTTCATATAAGCAGAGCAGTCACATCCTCTGATCTCTGCTTGATCTCCAGCTTCCTGTAGAGATCCGGTACAATCATGGGCTCGTCCCATGAGTTTTCCTTTTCTCGGGAATTGCAGTCTGCACTGCCTGCTGTCCAATGTCTGAAAATAGTTGCCTCATGTGTTTTTGTTTTGTTTTGTTTTTTCCGAATTCTATGATTGTTTACCACACCAGGGTGAGTTTAGTTCCAGCTATTTTGACATTGCCAAAAGAAACAGAAGTCCCTTGCATGATTCTTAATTGTTTTATTTACTGGTATTTCATAGGCCTTACTCCATAAATGCAGTAAGTTACATCAGTACATTTTTGTGATGCTGGAAGATCCTTACATTCTTGGGATTAAATAAGAATTAGCCAAGTTGCATCTGTCTTTTTATATACTATTATTTCAAATTTGTTAGTATTTTACCTGATGTTTTATGTTATATTCACAGTGAAATTAATGTCTGGGTTAATTTTAGTGATACTTCTTCTTTGGTGTCAGACAAATGCTACTTCAGAATGGACTGGAAAGTTTTTTATATATTTCCACATTTTGAAACCATTTAGATAGTGTTTCTCTCTTATATGACTATTTGATAGGTTTTTGTATACTATTTTAAAAACCTAGTGTCTTACCTCAGGGGTAAAGTGCTGTAATAAATACTATTGTAATAATAATTTTATTGTGTTTTCTTATATATATATATATATATATATATATATATATATATATATATATACAAGAATTACTTTAGGGTACATCATTTAATTTGGAATTGCTATTTTATAGGACATGAACCTATCATTCCAAAGTGTTTGTACCAATTTACATTCCTACCAGTAGGATATGAGCCTCTCTCCCTATTTATATCCTCACTTATACTTGTTATAGTTAGTCTTTTAATTTTGATAAATTTGGATGGGAAATATGTCAATTTGTTTCATTTGAGTTATTATTTTTGTTTTAATTTTCAGGATGTAGAGTGAGATTGAGATCCTTTTTATATTTTCCCTTCTTTATTCCAAACCTTTATACAATTTTTTATTTGGTGTTTGGAATATTTCTTACTAGTTCATAGTTGTTATCTGTAAAATCTAGATGCCAATTCAATGTCAATTTTTCCACTGCAAATAGCTTTTACCAGTTTGTGGCTAGCTTTTAACTTTATTTTCTCTTTTATTGAAATATGTTTTAATTTCAACATAGTCATTGTAATGAATTACTGCTTTACCATTTGTTTTATATATTTTCCAAGAAACCCTTTTTTATTCAAAGGCCATAAAGACATTTTCTTACATTTTGTTTTGTAATTTATAAATTTTGACTTTGTACATGTATTTCTGGGACAGGAAAAAACTGCTTCCCTTTCTCTATTATGTTACACTCTCATAGCACTTCTGACACTCCTCTTCTGACACCAAATATATGTTTTCTTTTCCCTACACCAAGCAATTTTTCAACGACTGCCTCCCTGATTTCAGACACCAATTGAAAGTTGAGACTGTCACCTGTGCTTCTGACCAACCAGCTATAAATTAGAGATTACCACAACCCCCTCCTCAGGTTCCATATTTTGCTAGAATGGTTCACAGAACTCAGGAAACAGTTTACTGACTAGGTTACTGGATTATTATAAAAAGGATACAACTCAGGAACAGCCAGATGGAATAGGATGCACAGGGCAAGGTTATGGAGGAAGGGATGCAGAACTTCTATGCCCTCTCCAGTACCTCCTTGTCATCCCCAACCTGGAAGCCCTTTGAACGCCATACTTTACAGAATTTTATGAAGATTTCACTATATAGTCATGATTCCATATTTAAATCTTTGGCCATTGGTGCAATCTCCAACCTCTCTTCCCTCCAAAGGTCAGGGGGAGAAGGTGGAGAGCTGAAAGTCCCAATCCTCTAAATTAGATCATTGGCTCCCCTTGGCAAGCAGCCCCCATCCTGTGGGTATCTAGGGGTTTTCAAAAAATCACTCATTCACATAAACTGAGGTGTGATTGAAAGTGTCTTTTTATGAATAACAAACGTCATTCCTTTCACCTTTATTGCTCTGGAGTTATTTCAAAAACTGAGGACAAAAGAACAAACACTATAACAAAAGATGCTCCCATGGCTCTTATCACTTAGGGCATTATAAGGGTTTTAGGAGCTCTGTGTCCAAGAACTGTGAACTAAGACCAAAATATATATATTCTTATTAAAAAACATAATATCACATTATTTAACTTACCAACCATCATTTTTATGGCATAGGTATTAAATTATCTTCTGTATGGATAATTTTTCCAGCACTAATTAGTAAATTGTTTACTAATAGTGATAGATTTTGTTTGATACAATCTCTGTGTGACATAATTTTTGTATAGTGTGGTATATTTCTAAACTCTCAAATCTCTTATATTTGCTTCTTTCTCTGAAAATATTATAATATTTATTAACATTTTACAATAATCTTGATATCTCACTGGATAACTGTTCTCACTTCATTCTCCTCCAAATTTTCTTGACTTTTTGATCCTTCGTTCTTCTGTGAGGATTTCTGGAGTTTGTCAGACTTCATTAAAAACTCTGTTGTTGGGCTTCCCTGGTGGCGCAGTGGTTGAGAGTCCGCCTACCAATGCAGGGGACACTGGTTCGTGCCCCGGTCCGGGAGGATCCCACATGCCGCAGAGCGGCTGGGCCCGTGAGTCATGGCCGCTGAGCCTGTGCCTCTGGAGCCTGTGCTCCGCAACGGGAGAGGCCACAACAGTGAGAGGCCCGCGTACTACAAAAAAAACAAAACAAACAAACAAAAAACCTCTGTTGTTAATGTACTGCATTTAATTTATAGATCACTTTGCACAAACTTGATATCTTAATAATACTGAGTCAGTACATGAAGGTGTTGTATGTCTTAATATATTGAGGATCTTATATTTTGTAATTATATTTTATAATTAAAATATGTCTTATTTTGTAATTATACAAAATATATTATTTAATTTTCCCTGTATAGGTATTTTTTCTAGGTTTAATCCTAATATCTTCATGGTTTCTGTTGCCACAATAAATGGAATCATTTTTCTATGACATTTTCTTATTGACTTTAATCAGTATCTAAAATCTTGCTGATTTTTGAATTTTAATTTTTCAAGTTAGATATCCAGTTGGTTATCTTATTAGGTACAATATTTTGTCTATAGACCCACTTTGGATATTCTATGATATCATACTAGCCACCATTAAGAGATTTTTACTCTTGGTTTTAATTCTTCTAAATAGCATGTTTCCTGCAAAAGGGAACACATGACCTCGCAAACTGCAAGGGAAGATGTGAAATGTAGCCTTCCTATAAACTCAGGAAGACTAATGAGAATGGTGTGCATTTAGCCAAATTCTCCTACTGTCTGCCCTTCGGATCACCAACTATATAATTCTCTCTCTCTTCACAAATAATATGCTCACTTAAAATGCCCATCATGTCACCCAGTCACTGCATTCAATTCAAAGTCCAAAACGTCTCTTCTATGTGACAGCTTTTGATAATAAACAAAAGAGTCATGTCACCACATGCAATATATAGTGGTAGGACAGGATCACTATATTAAATACCTCTAAGAGGAAGGTATAAACATATAAGGGAAAGAAAGAGAGTAATTCAAAGTCCCCAGGGGGCCAACATTTTGAAGGCTTTCATTCCATTCTCTGGAAAGAACTTGTTTGCCCATTATTTTCCATAGCTCTAGTTTCTGTCATTTTGGGGGCATCTCCTTGGCTTCATCAGAGATGGGTGTTGGGAGCCTGGCTTCCTTGGAGGATATGCTGAATTCAAAGTCTTCCTCCTTTTCATGGAAATTTTATTGGCTAAGCATTGTTTTAAGTCTCAGAGAGTCAAAGGCTTTTTAAGAATAAATGCTTGTTTCTTTGGCACAGTATTTCTTCAACAGTGCAACAGGCGTCTTATAAATTTGCTTTTAATAAGATACAAATTTCATTAACCACATCCATCCTTTTGCCCCATCCTCTCTCTCTCAACCTGATGGTGGCTGCCATGAGGCTATCTGGAGCAAGAGGGGGAAGGTCATAACACTTGATCTGATTTTTGCCCTTGGTCCCTTTATTTAACTGAGAAGTTCAGCTTGGGATTATACTCTTAATATGATATTTTTCCCATATCATTTTGTTCAACTGAAATTTTTGGTAGGGCTGTGCTTCTTTTGAATTTATCACCTTCCATTTAGACTCTGGAAGCAGCTAATCTGTTGAAGTCCAAAAGACCACAGACTTGTCTCTATTCCTTTCATGCCTGCTGGAGAACCAGCTATTCCATCATTGAGGTCAGCTTTCTCTTGTGCTTTACCAATCTTAGGCACTAATAGCCAACACATACTGTTTCCCAACTCTTTCCTCTAAAGATACAATTTCCAAAGAAATGTTGTTTGCCTCCCAAGTATTATTGCCAAGTATTATTTTTACCTGAAGTCTTCCAACTGAAAAACAAATGTCCGTGGGCTGATATGTTAAGTATGGATGATTGGGACAAGTAGATTGTGGGGGCAATGGTAGTAGGCAAACATAGAATCATGGAAAGAAGTCAGGAAGCAAATATAATAATTCAGGAAGACATGATAGTGACTTTAGACAACATGGTGGCAGTGGGGATGGTACAAGGTCATCAAATTCTCAATATATACCTACAACAGTCTATATTATTTGATGATAGATTAAATATGAAAGAGTCCTATTTAAAGGATGATTACAAGATTTATAGTCAAAAAATTTGTAAAGATGTTTTTGTCATTATTTCATAGTAAGTACTACAGTAAATGTTAGGGATACAAATATGAATAAGTCCCAGTGTCTTTCCTTCCACAATTTATTTTTTATTTGAGGAAATGGTCATACAACTAGATAATCACAATACAGTGTATTGTGGGTAAGTGTAATTATATAATTATGAAATGAGTGTTCTGGGACTATATAGGAGAGAGTAGATCACTTTACCTGGGTGGTGGGAAAGGGGGTAAGATTTTTGCAAAGGAGGTGACAGGGAGTTGATTCTTGAAAGATGACTAGGAAGGTGCATAGGACTAGAAATTTAAAACACCTATTAAATGGGAAATTTTGTCCTTTATCACAGAGATATCAATTGCCCATATGAGCAGTTGTATAACAGACATAAGTACAGTCACTATCTGGTAGCAAATGTCAGCATTGCAATCTTACTAACATATTGTTTTCCCATTGGTTGCAAATTCTAAATCTTTCCTTCATGTTAATCTGCAGTCTGGGATCAGTTGAATCTCAGTTTGGCTACTAACTAGCTCTGTGAAACTTCATAAGGAAATTAACCTCTATAAGGTCTCATTCTCTTCAGCACAAATCAAGATATGGACTCCACTATTGCTCAAATCACTTCCCATGGTGATCTAATCGAAAAAAATCAAAGATAAGTTGAAAATACAATTATTCCTAAATAAAATTATTCATTGATAGCATTTATTATTCATGGATAAGATTGAATTAAACGTTATCAAAATTTCTTAAATCAATAAACATGTCATGCCATATTTTCCATTTCCTTGGACAGATTTCAATAGGATGAAATGGTAAAAATCTCCCAAGTTAAAAAAAAAAAAAAAACTACATGCTTAATGAAAAATAGTCACATTTAGATTTACTATATTATTGTGGTTAAATTATAATGAAATCAAACTTTGAATAACGGTAAGCAAATTTGCTACTCCTAAAGTTGTATTAATTTGTTGCCAAAGAATAAATGGCACTTTCCTTACATTGGACCCTAAAGAAGCTCAACGGTAAATCATATTTATTTTAAGACGTTCATACGAGAAAAGGTTGATGCATAAATAAAATCTGAGGTATATCTCACCATGAAAGTTTTGAGTTGCTTTGCCATGTGAGGTCATCCACTGTAAAAATCAACAGTGAAATGATCTGATTTGAAAGAATCATAAAACTCAAAGGCAAATCTATATTTGGAAAATTCTAGTGATGTTTTGAAAACAACTTAATGACTCATCTAATGAATGAGATGGTGTGGCTTCTTTGGAATTCTAAGCATTTGAACATCTTCTAACCTAAACTCCTTCTTCCCCCCATTTTTCTGTTCTTTTTTGTTTGTTTGTTTGTCTGTTTCCAATGAATGGCTAGGGATTAACTTTCATATTCCCATACTTTTTCAGGTCACACTAACACTATTTGAGTTGTATAACTGCCACTATGGATTTAAATCTATAGTTCTGAAAACGTTTTATTTAGAAACTGAGGTGGTTATAGATAGGAGTTAGGAAATTAGGAGATCATGGATTAACATCTTGATCATGATCTTAGAGGGAAGTCACTTCAGTGGCACTCAAGTCCCTTATGTCATTTAAAATTCCATATTTGACTCGTGGGTGATCCCAATTAATTTGTTTAACAAAAGTGTTTTAGGTGCCTACTGAGTGCCAGGTAGTGTACATGGCACTGACACAATCATTACCTTCAAATAGCTGAGAGCATTCTTCAAGTTGTGTGATCCAACCATATTTTACTCTTTTACTCTGTTGCAAGAGGGAAGATGGCAACAGCCAGATTATGAAGGATCTTATAAGAAATGTCAAGAAAATATTATTTATTGCTCTTTCCATATGTATAAAATAGGGCAATTATTTATTTGTGACATTATTAATTTATATAAAATATTGTTACCTGAGCCAAGCCAGAGAGAATTCTGAAAGAAAACAAAATACAAGTTATTTAATATATCTTTTGTAATGCTTTAATTACAAAATGGTTCTGTTTCTTTTTTACTCCTTCAAGTTTGTGAAATGTATTAATCTATTTTTAAAATGTTTTGGTCTTAGAATAACCCATTTTGCTAGACACATTCCCAATAATTTTTAAGCTCGTGTTTATTTTAAAAGTAATGCAATACATGTGTTTCTGATTCATTTCACTTAATCTATCCAAATATTGTTGTCTGTGAATGTACTAATGGAGAAGGAGCCTTTTTTATTGGGTGTTTGAAATACTTTAAAGAAACAACAATTTGCCGAGAAGTAAAGTAACTTCTAAAAGTTTGACGTTCTTGGTATCTATGAAACACATTTCACTAAATTTATTCAAGCACTTATTTCAAGAATCCTCACTAAAATAAGAACCACAAACTTAACTAAATCAAGATCTTTCATTCCTTTTCTTTCCAAACCATATGGACCTAGTGTCCAGATATTCATAATCTAACAAATTTCTTTCGATTCAAATCTCTGTGTTTCAGACAATAAAAAGAAATCCAACACATTACTAAAAAGAGTTGCAAATTGAGAATAATGAATAGCTGACTCTGAATAGAAATGAAATGCTATTATTTCTACATGTCAATGAATATTACTCAATTAACGTAAAAAAACAAGGAGAAAACAATCTGCCTTTTCAAAATAAGTGGTGTGGACTTTCTCATACTTTTCTTGATCTATCCACTGAATACAAACAATTTTGGCCTTTTCCATATTTTCTTCTCTAAGGGAATCTTTCCTCCAGGTATGCAGGTATTCAAATAATAACAAAAACACCCAAAAAGACAGTAACATTTCCTTCACTAGGAGCAAGCTAACATAACGTAAGAACTCACAGAGAGAGAATGTCCTTACAAACTGATTGACTTAAGGGAACTTTTTTTAACTTCCCAAGAACTTCAGTATCTTTTTTTCTTTTGGTAAATAGAGATAATAATGCATATCTAAGTTGTTTTAAAAATTGATAAAACTAACCAAAATATATTCCACTTCCTTCATAAAGTGGATCTTATTTAGTTCTAGGTATTGATGAGCTGCAAGATTATTAGTTGAGTCCTTTAAACCAGGGGTCTCCAACCCCAGGGCCGTGGACTGGTTAGGAACCTGGCTGCACAAGAGGAGGTGAGGGGTGGGCGAGGGAGCGAAGCTTCATCTGCTGGTCCCTGTTACTCCCCATCGCTCGCATTACCGCCTGAACCATCCTCCTCCCCAACCCCCGTCCGTGGAAAAATTGTCTTCCACGAAACCGGTCCCTGGTACCAAAAATGTTGGGTGCCGCTACCTTAAACCATGTGCCTAAAGTGGATTCCATTTAATAATAATTTTTTTAAGGAAATGTTAAATTGCTGCTGTACTTTTATACTACTTTCCACACACATATCCTCACACACATTATTTTCAATATTTCTCTAGATTTTCAGTGCATCTAAGACAGAATTCTTGAAGTTAAAACAGTGCTACTTTGTGAGTATTTTCCTTTATGGATTTGGTTTCCAACATATTCTTTAGTTAGTAGTTTTCTTTCAAACTCTCCAATTTTGATCAAAATTAATTTATTTCTTATTAACAATATGAAATAGCAGCTGACAATTTGGACTGTCGGCAAAACTAAAAAAAGTTTATGTGATTACTAATAACAAGAAAAAAAAGGCCTTTAGACAATAATTGAATAATTAAACATTGGGAAGAATGACGAAAGGTGACAACATGTACAAACTGTATATTTTTGAGGAAGATTCTTGGAAGCTACTATAAAATCTTCTACATACATTTTATTGGCCAGAATATAATCACATGGCCACACCAAGTTCTTGTGAATACTTAGAAGTATAATCTGAGTATCATGTGCCCAGCTATTTTATTTTTTAAACATAGAAGAAATTCAAAACAGATATTGAGAACAATGTGTCTTCTTCCCTCATGATCCAAGTTTGGTTCTTTTTTAAAGTTCTCTTTCTAAAAAGTTTCCTACTCAGTAAGTATAATGCAATGCAAGAGAAGTACTTTGTTGTCTTAAGAACTTAATCCTTCTCTGTATGCTAAATCTCTATTAAAACAAATGGAGAACACAAATATTTAATAATATTTAAAGTGAGTGAAATCTATCCTTTTATTACCTGTAAATATTACTAGTTTTTACTCTTTTATAAAAGAGCAAACACATGACTAATGTTTCCTTGAAATTTGCTATCATCTCTCTTTGGTCTTCGTTCCACTGTTCCTAAATACTTCTTCCGGTATTTCTCTTATCTTCAATTTTCATCCACTTTTTTTTTGCTTTAACATTGTATTTTAAAAAATATTTATCATTAAAAACCTACCTTTATCTTCAAACAAAATAACATAGTAGAAAACTGTGTTTACTTTCTGATATATATATTTATTTACATTATAAAATCAGTAAAATATCTAGCAAAAAATCGTTTGATTTACTGACTATGGAGACTAACGGAGAAGTAAACAGCACAATGTATGTTTATATTTTGGAGAGTTGAGACTTACACGTACAAACACATAATGAGCAATGTAAACACTTAAGTATTTCCAAGCTAAATTTTGGGTTAAGGATTAAAAGTCCCCCATGCATTCTTGAGTAAGAATATTCAAAAGGAATACAGAAAATCTCCTAGAAGTAGGATTTAAAGTGTTCTTTGAAGGAGGTTTAGGCAGTCAAAGAAGAAAAACTGGGACATTTCTGGAGATAAGAACGACATGGACAAATAATAAATGTGGGATTTAGCAAGGCAAGTACCAGGTTACTGAAGGTTCTGTTTATACTAAAGAAGAGGGTTGGGAGTAAAAGGAAATAATTTCATAGATGCTGTGGCTAAAAAACCTTAAAGATCTGAAGAGTTTATTATTCTTTCCATGATAAAGTCAATTCTCATATGACCTTTTTTTTTTTAAACAGAGAACAGGAGTATTGATTGATTGATTGATTGATTGATTGATTGATTGATTGATTCATGGCTGTGTTGGGTCTTCATTTCTGTGCGAGGGCTTCCTCTAGTTGTGGCAAGTGGGTGCCACTCTTCATCGTGGTGCGCAGGCCTCTCTTGCTGCGGAGCACAGGCTCCAGACGTGCAGGCTCAGTAGTTGTGGCTCACAGACCTAGTTGCCCCACGGCATGTGGGATCTTCCCAGACCAGGGCTCGAACCTGTGCCCCCTGCATTAGCAGGCTGATTCTCAACCACTGCGTCATCAGGGAAGCCCTCTCATACGACTTTTAAATTTTAGATTGGCATTTAATTTACAGGAAAGTCGTGAAGATAGTACAAGTCCCCAAGTACCTACACATAATTTCCCCTATTATTAATGTTTTATAATGGTATGGTACCTTTATCACAATTATTGAGCAAATATTGATAGATTATTATTAACTAAAGTCTACTTAGATTTTCTTAGTTTTTACCTGAAGTTAGTTTTCTGTTTCAGAATCCTTTCCAGGATACCATACTATGTTTAGTCACCATGTCTCTTTAGACTCCTCTGAATTATGACAATTTCTCAAACTTTCTTTTTTTATTGAACTATAGTTGCTGTACTATATTATATGTTACATGTGCACAATATAGTGATTGACAATTTTTAAAGGTCATACTCCATGTGTAGTTATTATAACATATTGGTTATATTCCCAATGTTGTACAGTATATATTTGTAGCTCATTTTACACCTAACAGTTTGTATCTCTTACTCCCCTACCCCTGTATTGCACCTCCCCTCTTCCTTCTCCCCACTGGTAACCACTAGTTTGTTTTCTATATCTATATGAGTCTGCTCATTTTTTGTTATATTCACTAGTTTGTTGTATTTTTTAGATTACACATATGAGTGATATCATATAGTATTTGTCTTTCTTTGTCTGACTTATTTCACTTAGCATAATGCCCTCCAAGTCCATCCATGCTGTGCTGCAAACGGCAAAATTTCATTCTTTTTTTTGGCTGTGTAGTATTCCACTGTATGTATATACCACATCTTCTTTATCCATTCATGTGTTGATCGACACTTAGGTCGCTTCCTTGGCAACTGTAAATAATGCTGCTATGAACATTGGGGTGCACGTATCTTTTGAAATTAGTGTTTTTGCTTTTTTCAGATATATACCCAAGAGTGGAATTAATGGTTATATGGTAGTTTTATTTTTAGTTTTTTGAGAAACCTCCATACTGTTTTCCATAGTGGCTGCACCATTTTACATTCCCACCAACAAGGTACAAGGGTTCCCTTTTCTTCATATCCTCCCCAACGTTTGTTATTTGTGTTCTTTTTGGTGATAGCCATTCTGACAGGTATGAGGTGGTATCTCATGGTGGTTTTAATTTGCATTTCCCTTATGATTAGTGATGTTCAGCATCTTTTTCTATGTGCCTATTGGCCATCTGCATTTCCTCTTTGGAAAAATGTCTATTCAGATCTGCCCATGTTTTAATCAGGTTGTTTCCTTATTTGATGTTGAGTTGTATGAGCTATATATATATCTTGTATATTAATCCCTTATCTGTCATATCATTTGTAAACATTTTCTCCCATTAAGTAGTTTGTCTTTTTGTTCTGTCAGTGGTTTCTTTTGCTGTGTGAAAGCTTTTAAGTTTAATCAGGTCCCATTTGTTTATTTTTGCCTTTATTTCCTTTACTTTAGGAGACAGATCCAAAAAAAATATTGCTGCAATTTATGTCAAAGATTGTTCTGCTTATGTTATCCTATAGGAGTTTTATGGTTTCTAGACTCACATTTAGCTCTTTAATCCATTTTGAGTTTATTTTTGTATATGATATTAGAGAATGTTCTAATTTCATTCTTTTACTTGTAGCTGTCCAGTTTTCCCAGCACCACTTACTGAAGAGGGTGTCTTTTCTCAATTATCTAGCCCTGCCTCCTTTGTTGTAGATTAATTGACTGTAAATGCATGGGTTTATTTCCGGGCTCTCTATCCTGTTCCATTGATCTATGTGTCTGTTTTTGTGCCAGTAGCATACTGTTTTGATTGCTGTAGCTTTGCACTATAGCCACAAGTCAGGAAGCCTGATTCCTCCAGCTCTGTTCTTCTTTCTAAAGATTATTTTGGCTATTCCTGGGTCTTTTATGTTTTGTATAAATTTCCAAATTACTTGTTCTAGTTCTGTGAAAAATGTCATTGGTAATTTGATAGAGATTGCATTGAATCTGTAGACTGCCTTGGGTAGTATGATCATTTTAACAATATTGATTCTTCCAATCCAAGAATACAGTATATCTTTCTGTCTGTTTGTGTCATCTTCAGTTTCTTTCATCAGTGTCTTATGGTTTTCCGAGTACAGGTCTTTTGCCTTCTTAGGTAAGTTTATTCCTAGGTATTTTACTCTTTTTGATGCAATGGTAAATGTGATTATTTCAATTTCTCTTTCCACTTGCCTTTTTTTTTGATGACTTTGACATTTTTTAGGAGTACTGATAATATATTTTGCAGAATGTCTCTCATTGGGATTTGTCAGGTATTTTTCTTGTACTCAAACTAGAATTATTAGATTTTGGCAGAAACATCACAGAAGTAAATGCTCTTCTTGTCACATCATATCAAGGATACAAACTATCAATATGATTTTATCACCACTGATGTTACTTTTGATTACCTACCTGGCTGAGGTAATATTTGTCAGGTTTCTCCACGATAAAGTTACTCTTTTATCACTTTCTGTTTCTGCTTCTTGGAAGCAAATCACTCTCTGCAGGCCACTCCTAAAGAGTAAGGAGTCATGTTCCACCTCCTTGAGAGTAAAGTATGTAAATTATTTGGAATTTTTCTCCATGGAAAATGCATCTATTCTTCCCTATTTATTTATTTTAATTATTATTTATCATGGAATCATAGATCATTATTTTATCCTTTGCATTATAATCTAATATAATTGTATTTATTTTGTTGCTCATACTGTTCCAGCTTAGAATTAGTCATTCTACAAGAAGTCCTGGACCCTTTTATTGGAGAATGGTATTAGAAATCAAGCTCTGGGTGCTATGTGTGCTTATTGTTGTTGGGGTGTCATTGCTTCTTGGCTCTCTTAGCTGGTAGAGCAAGGAAATATACGAGTATATGGACCAACTTACATGTTTTTATCTATTAATATTTATGTATTATCCATCTGTGTATAAATAATTGTATAAATATGTAACTTACATATATATATATACAATATATGTATAAAGGTCAACCCTTTGACCTTTATACATATAAAGCACTCTGATGAGTCTATACTGATATATTCAACTCTAATTCATTACCACATGGAACATTCTAGCCTTTTTCCCTTGCTCATCTGTAATCTCCTACTCCAATACTGAGAAACCTGGCTCCCACCATCTGGAATCCAGTTACTTAATTGTTCAATTCCAGTATACATGTATAACAGATTAGAATTATTAACTCATACTCCCATGAAAACCATGTAATCAACTAAAGTACAGTGCTTAGGGACAGTTGATTTTGCATTTAGTTTTACAGTCTTCCCTCATTTCCAAAGTTACTTACATCAGTACATTTTCCCCACCATGTTGACTGAGTTTATTTCATACATCTATGATACAGTTAGACTATTTTTTCACAATCTGCATTTCATCCTGGGATCCAACAGCCTCCTAAATTATTATTTTTTTAATTTGCATACATTAAGTTTCACTCTTTATGCTGTAAATTTTATGAGTTTTGGTAAATGTTTAGTGTCATGTGTCCCCCCTTGCAGTATCTTACATAATGGTTTTGCCACCCTAAAAAATTCTCCTGCACTTCATCTATTCAACCCTCCTCTCTTCCCAAAGCCCTGGACACCATTGAATAAAACCAATTCCTTAAGATAATTTTTATAAAGCTATATTAGAAAAATTAAATATGTTGCCTGAATACTAATTCTTTCTTAGATTTTTATCTTATGCCTACATACAATGAGAGGAAAATTCTTTCACCATTCTTAGGGTTTAATAATTTTACAGTATATTTCATGTAATAGTTCCTCTATATCAGATTTCCCATATCACTTAAATTTCTTCAAAATATTCAGTGTAATACATGTTACTTAACATCATTATGAAGCATTAGCTTTTGCACGCCAAAACTAAATAGAATAGTACAATACTATAGTATTCACCATCATCATATGGAAATTTTTATTCAATCATGGAAAACTGGAGGCCACAGTTTGTCAAATGATTGCAGAATTTAGGATCAAAGTTAGTATTATCAAATATTGCATTAAATTTCATGGAATATGTTCACAAAAATTTTTAATTTTTCCTAATTTCTTAATATTTGAAATTTCATGCAATTTGGGAATCGGAATCTTAAAAATAAGATATGAGGCCTATGCATCCTATTCCCACACATTCCTATCACATTTCTCAAATAAGATTGTAGGAACTGGGCATGCATTTTTACTGTGAAAACCATACAGCTTTATTGAATGCAGGGAATTTAAGGAAGGCCCTAGGGTTCTGATTTCCACTAAAAAGGCAATATATTTTGGCAGTAAGTCCATATAGTTTATCTTAAGTGTCCCAGCACTGTCTTTGAAATGTTTCAGGTTGTCCACAATTAACGCTTAAGGGGTTAACAAAATATTTTTAAAAAGCCAATTATAAAACCATAATTTATTTTGATTCAACATATGTTGATGTGTGTATTCCTTCCTCTTCCTACACACACACACACGCACGCATGCACATACACACACATCAGCACCTTCAGAGATAATGTTTACAAATATCCTAATCAGATTTGACACTAAGTTAAGCTGTTTGGCCCATAACATATAGTATAACATAAAGGTCACTAATGCATTACTGTGCTGCTATGCTATATTTCCTAAATTCTTGGTACAAGGAAATGACTTAGGGTCCAGATTTTTATTTTTCCTAAGTGTTGTGTACAAATGTGACAGTGGTTTTCCCTTTCTGAAGTATGGTGGGGTGGGGCATAGAGAGGTATCACACACATAAAGTTTGAGAGAGTGGCAGGTGAACGGGGTATAATTTCTTGTTGAAAATCCTCCATCTCTCTTCCAGGTAAGAACCTCTATATAATAGCAGCACAGTGGTAGATGTGCCAGAGCACACAGGGCTGCATCCACTACACCAGAGACCAATGTGTCATTGCTTAAAAACCTGTTTGCTATTGGAAAACAAACAGCCAAGCATGCAAACCAGGAAGCTGTTCTGACCTTCTACTCTCTGGTCCCCAGGGAGGCCATTTTTTTTAAAAAGGAAACCATTGATTTTTTACATCAGACAGATACATATCACAACTAGTGGTAAATTGTCCATGATTCCCTGTATTATGTTCCCCAGGGAGTCCTCTGTAAGGGGAAACCAATGATTTCAACTTTTCAGGTATGAAGTTGCCCTTAAATTATCGCCTTTATAATCTTAGTACATACTGTGTCAACAATGGGAAAACAAAGAGGAACATAGTTCAAGCACATAAAGAATGGATATTTGCTAAAAAGGAAAAAGCAAGAAAATCTACTTGGTTGTGTTTAAGACTACTTTTACACACAACTCAAAATTACTTTTCTCAATAAGTATAGGAATGCTTCATGTTCCTGTGAATACACACATTTGCAATAAGACAGGATTAACTACATATTGGATTCTTACTCATCATCCTCATCTCTAAGCATAATACAGAGTTGGAATGTTAAAAATATCCAAACATGATTTTATTTCCATTTCTCATGCAATTATTCTAGTTTTCGAATACCCCCTTCTGTGGCATCTTAGAATAACTCGTGTTCAGAATAACTCTTTAAAAATATGTTAACGGTAAGAATTCAATGGGGTAGAAGAAAAAAAATGTAAGTTAATCCAAAGGCACTTATGTCTTTATTTTCTACCTCATTTAAAAAAAATGATGGTTTGGGAGGGCCAGTCTAACAAGTAAAGAATGTAGAATTTGATTACTGCAAGGGTCCAGAAAAAATATGTCGTAAATTAGAATCTATACAACACTAATACTTC
This sequence comes from Leucopleurus acutus, assembly GCF_964270905.1. Lineage (NCBI taxonomy): Eukaryota > Metazoa > Chordata > Mammalia > Artiodactyla > Delphinidae > Leucopleurus > Leucopleurus acutus. Next base: position 102,117,807 of record NC_139145.1, read on the forward strand.
TTTGAACTTTTATAAAATTTGGCACCTCTTGAAACACAGTGCCCCTATCCTACCTATTTCTGTATGCTTTTATGAACTCTAGTTTCACTGGATATCTCCAATTTTCAGATGTTTTCTCTTTTGCTCACGTGATGGTTTACAGCGGCAGCGTACCTTAACTATGGCCTGTCAGCAACCATAGTACTAAAAGAGCGCCTGAATTAAGATTGTATCTGCAAAAGCCCTGCAGTTATCTCAGATTGGTTTGTTTTAGGGACAGTAGCATGACCCGGTGGTGGCCAGACAATATAACATTCTTTTGAACTGGCCTGATCCAAATGGAATTGTGAATATGGTCAGCCTTATGTGAAGCAAATGGCTAGAGATCTTATCTAAGAGAAATCAGGGTGCATAAATAAAAAAATGGGGGAAACAGATGCTTGGCAGACAAGTCCTCCTCTATGAGTTCTGATATTTTGAGAAAAGGAAAATGTTGGAAGCTGATGTAAATATGAATTCTTCTGTGCTTATTTAAAAATTAATTTTCCCATCAACTACTGATCTCACATTATGAAACGGAAGCAAGAGTGTTATAAGGAGAAAAGTGCTGACTAAGCTTGGAAGTAGAAGAACTAATCACTAATTTCGGTTTTACCATTGAACTGGGCCAAATATTTTGAGTAGTCAAAAGGAGAGGTTGATCAGGTCATTTCTAGGTCTCTTCCACCTCTTTGACTCTATAATCTGTGAATACTGTCAGTGACCTATTATAATGTATATCTGAAGGAGTTTAAACCAGATGGGTGGCCTCATACTAACAAAAAGAATGACATCATGTGATCCCAATAGTTGAGGAAGAAAGACTTACTGAATTTGGGGGGATTCCAGAGTTCATGTGTGGTCCCAAGGGTTTGCATTTTTATTCCTATTTTCCCTATAATTTGCTGTAATTAACAATTTCAAACACCACCCAAAATAGACACTGCAAGATTGCATTTTCATTTTAGCCTGCCTAGCTGTTGCATACCTAAAGAAAAATAAATAAAAACTCTGAAAGGCAGCCAACTCAAATATTGCACACCTGGCTCCCATTTGTTAGAAGATTATCACTGAAAACAAAGATTCTTGACTTTTACAGCCCTTAATCCTGTGGCCTCCTCAGCAATACTCCCCAGTCTAACTTGACAGAAACTGAACCAAGAACAGAAGAAACCCCGAAAAGATTCATGTTATGATCTCCATATTAACGTCTCCCTCTCCTGGCCCCTGAACTCAATGACAGCATTTAAAACAAAAGTACAAAAAGAGGAACTAAGATAGCAAGAAACATGTTGGGTTCCTTCCATCCTCCCACCCATGTGTAACGATAAAACTAAAATACAACAAAAACATTTTCCTTTGGCAGGAGAATATTGCTTTTCTTTTGGAGATACCAAATCCCCATAAAAGAAAAAAAATTCTGTCTTGAATTCTTTCGGTTTTAAAAATGTTTAAGTTTCTTAAATATGCAATTGGATTAGAAATCACGAAGAAAACACAATAGAACAGACTGCCAAAAGGGCCTCCTGCTGTCTAGGTGTGTCTACATTTAACCATTCCATTTTGCTTCAGCTCTAAATTGTAATTTCTAATTACAGTAGGCTTGCCAGGTTCATTAGGTCTGTGAGAAAAGTAAACACAGAGAATAGAATTCTCAGTCTAGAATTCTATTCAAAAAGACTTCAAGATTATTAAGACCAACCCTCTGGCTCTAAGTTTGAGTGTTCCTCAAGTATCCCAGATATTGAGCAGTTTGCCATCTTCCTTTTCTTTTCTCGAAGATCTAGATGCGTATATTTGAATAATAACCTTGTCTTATTTAAAAGCGTCTACATATCTGAAAATCTTTACTGAAAGGAAATCCTGTTACAATTAATGTTTAAATATTATGTCTTTTTAAAGCCCATTAAAAAAATCCATCTCTTTATATATGGAGAACAGCAATATTCTGTCCTTTGGTGCAAATATATTTGGGTATTTCTTGTCTAATTGAAAATATCATCACCCTATGGGGACAAGCCTCTTGGTAATCTGTCAGGTGTGCCCAAAGCAGATATAGGATACTATTTTCTTTTTCTTTTCCCTCAGAGATTCTAGGTACACTGTACCTGAGTTCCCTTACCTTAGTATAAGCAAGAATTGCTGTTAACAATTATGAATAGTTTAATCATGTCACAAGGAGAACTGAGTGAATAGTGGGTCTAAGAATTCCAAGTGGTTGCATATGGAAAGACAATGGGAAATGTGGACAAATTCCAGCACAGTACAAATGAGGAACTGGAAACGTGGAGGGTAAAAAGATGTAGAGATATCTGCTATGGGAGTTAGCCATGGAGGAAAAGCTGGAGGTTAGTGTGAATAGATATGATGAATCATGACTATTAGAACCTAGGTTTGCATGGACAAGCATGTGAGGGGTGGGCTTTCAAGAATAGAAGGTGATAGATAAAGCTCATTTTGGGAGTGGTGGAAGGAGATAGCAGGTTCAATCAAGGTCAGAAAGAAAGTTGAGGATCTCCAGGCAGTGAATTGAAGTATGTGTTAGTAGAAGACAAAAACTCAGTAACAAATCCTGCACAGAGGTGAGGTGGGGATAGAATAATTCCTGTCAATTATACCACTTCTCCAACTTCTCAACAACCGCCTGCCCATGTTGATAGTTACAGTTGCTTCTCTTCCTTCAACAATAATAAATTGAATTACTCTGCAAGATTCAAGAAGACTGCCTTGAACCCAGAGATGGTAATTCTTGGTCAATTATCATTTGTGAAATCCAAAGTAAAGAGTATTTCTAAGAAAAACTCTATCTTTAAAAGGTCTTTATGTCGTGGCTTTAAATTAATAGTGTTTGAAAATATGAAACCAAAATAAGGAAAGCCCTCTTGAAGAAAGTGAATTTGTAATTTATTTTAAAATTCTAATACGAATGTTGCTGAAAGTAAAATAAAAGATATATTCTCATTCACTACTCAGTTGGTGCAGAATATCTGGATGACAACTTGTCAATATGCACAAAAAGTTTTAAAAATATTGATACTATTAATTCTTAGGAATTAAAGATAAAATTTTTTAAAATTATATATGAATATTTATTACACTATAATTTATAATAGTATTAAATTAGTCCAAATGACCAACGATCAGGAGTTGGATATTAAAAGTGGTTTATTCATGTTATAGAATATTATCCAGTCATTAAAAAGAAAGGCTTTTGAAGAATAATTAGTGACAATAAAGAATGCTTCTTACATAATGAGAAGCAGGATGGAAATGTACATGATTCATAGTCTTAATTTTGTAAAAACAAATTTAAAAAGAGAAGATAGGCTTCCCTTGTGGCGCAGTGGTTGAGAGTCCGCCTGCCGATGCAGGGGACGCGGGTTCGTGCCCTGGTTCGGGAGGATCCCACGTGCCGCGGAGTGGCTGGGCCCGTGAGCCATGGCCGCTGAGCCTGCGCATCCAGAGCCTGTGCTCCGCAACGGGAGAGGACACAGCAGTGAGAGGCCCGCGTACCGCAAAATAAATAAATAAATAAATAAATAAAAAGATAGAAGAAAAAGAACTAAAGTAACCAAAAATAACTAATTAATGTATTCATTTCTTTACTCAACACATAGTTACTAAGCACCTATCAATGAGTGTGCAAATTCCTGTTTTCATGGAATTGTTGCTCTTGTAATACGTAGATTAAAAATAGAGTAACTTGGAGACAACATAGCGGAGTTCCGGGAAGATGGCGGAAGAGTAAGACGCGGAGATCACCTTCCTCTCCACAGATACACCAGAAATACATCTACGCATGGAACAACTCCTACGGAGCACCTACTGAACGCTGGCAGAAGACCTCAGACCTCCCAAAAGGCAAGGAACCCCCCACGTACCTGGTTAGGGCAAAAGAAAAAACTAAACAGAGACAAAAGAATAGGGACGGGTCCTGCACCAGCGGGAGAGAGCTGTGAAGGAGGAAAAGTGTCCACACACTAGGAGCCCCTTCGCGGGTGGAGACTTCGGGAGGCGGAGTGGGGGAGCTTGGGAGCCGCGGAGGAGAGCACAGCAACAGGGGTGCGGAGGGCAAAGCGGAGAGATTCCAGCGCAGAGGATCGGGCCGACCGGCACTCACCAGCCGAGAGGCTTGTCTGCTCGCCCGCCGGGGCGGGCGGGACTGGGAGCTGAGGCTCCGGCTTTTGTCGGAGCGCCGGGAGAGGACTGAGGTTGGCGGCGTGAACACAGCCTGCAGGGCGTTGGTGCGCCGCAGCTGGCCGGGAGAGAGTCTGGGGAGGGGTCTGGACCTGCCGAAGAGGCAAGAGACTTTTACGTCCCTCTTTGTCTCCTGGTGCACGAGGAGGGGGGATTGGGAACGCTGCTTGGGAGAGCTCCGGAGACGGGCGCGAGCCGCGGCTAAGAGTGCGGAGCCCAGAGACGGACATGGGACGCTAAGGCCGCTGCTGCCGCCGCCAGGAGGCCTGTGTGCGAGCGCAGGTCACTAGCCACACGCCCTTCCGGGGAGCCTGTGCAGCCCGCCGCTGCCGGGGTCCCGGGATCCGGGGACGGCTCCCCCGGGAGAGCGCACGGCGCGCCTCAGGCTGCAGCGTCACGCCGGCCTCTGCCGCTGCAGGCCCGCCCTGCACTCTGTGACCCTCCCTACCCCCCGGCCTGGGTGAGCCAGAGCCTCCGAATCAGCGGCTCCTTTAACCCCGTCCTGTCTGAGCAAAGAACAGACGCCCTCCGGCGACCTACACGCACAGGCGGGGCCAAATCCAAAGCTGAGGCCCTGGGAGCTGTGAGAACAAAGAAGAGAAAGGGAAATCTCTTCCAGCAGCCTCAGAAGCAGCGGATTAAAGCTCCACAATCAACTTGATATACCCTGCATCTGTGGAATACCTGAATAGACAACGAATCATCCCAAATTAAGGAGCCCTGTGGATGAAAGGCTCTTGGTGCTGCAGCCAGGACTCAGTGCTGTGCCTCTGAGGTGGGAGAGCCAACTTCAGGACACTGGTCCACAAGAGGCCTCCCAGCTGCACATAATATCAAACAGCAAAAATCTCCAAGAGATCTCCATCTCAACGCCAGCACCCAGCTTCACTCAACGACCAGCAAGCTACAGTGCTGGACATCCCATGCCAAACAACTAGCAAGACAGGAACACAACCCCACCCATTAGCAGAGAGGCTGCCCAAAATCATAATAAGTCTACAGACACCCCAAAACACACCACCAGACGTGGACCTGCCCACCAGAAAGACAAGATCCAGCCTCATACACCAGAACACAGGCACTAGTACCCTCCACCAGGAAGCCTACACAACCCACTGAAACAACCTTAGCCACTGGGGACAGACTCAAAAAACAACAGGAACTACGAACCTTCAGCCTGCAAAAAAAAAAAAGGAGACCCCAAACACAGTAAGATAAGCAAAATGAAAAGACAGAAAAACACACAGCAGATGAAGGAGCAAGATAAAAACCCACCAGACCTAACAAATGAAGAGGAAATAGGCAGTCTACCTGAAAAAGAATTCAGAATAATGATAGTAAGGTTGATCCGAAATCTTGGAGATAGAATGGACAACAGAATGGACAAATTGCAAGAATCAGTTAACAAGGACCTAGAAGAACTAAAGATGAAACAAGCAACGATGAACAACACAATAAATGAAATTAAAAGTACTCTAGATGGGATCAATAGCAGAATAAATGAGGCAGAAGAACGGATAAGTGACCTGGAAGATAAAATAGTGGAAATAACTACTGCAGAGCAGAATAAAGAAAAAAGAATGAAAAGAACTGAGGACAGTCTCAGAGACCTCTGGGACAACATTAAACGCACCAACATTCGAATTATAGGGGTTCCAGAAGAAGAAGAGAAAAAGAAAGGGACTGAGAAAATATTTGAAGAGATTATAGTTGAAAACTTCCCTAATATGGGAAAGGAAATAGTTAATCAAGTCCAGGAAGCACAGAGAGTCCCATACAGGATAAATCCAAGGAGAAATACGCCAAGACACATATTAATCAAACTGTCAAAAATTAAATACAAAGAAAACATATTAAAAGCAGCAAGGGAAAAACAACAAATAACACACAAGGGAATCCCCATAAGGTTAACAGCTGATCTTTCAGCAGAAACTCTGCAAGCCAGAAGGGAGTGGCAGGACATATTGAAAGTGTTGAAGGAGAAAAACCTGCAACCAAGATTACTCTACCCAGCAAGGATCTCATTCAGATTTGATGGAGAAATTAAAACCTTTACAGACAAGCAAAAGCTGAGAGAGTTCAGCACCACCAAACCACCTCTACAACAACTGCTAAAGGAACTTCTCTAGGCAAGAAACACAAAAGAAGGAAAGGACCTACAATAACAAACCCAAAACAATGAAGAAAATGGGAATAGGAACACACATATCGATAATTACCTTAAATGTAAATGGACTAAATGCTCCCACCAAAAGACACAGATTGGCTGAATGGATACAAAAACAAGACCCATATATTTGCTGTCTACAAGAGACCCACTTCAGACCTAGAGACACATACAGACTGAAAGTAAGGGGATGGAAAAAGGTATTTCATGCAAGTGGAAACCAAAAGAAAGCTGGAGTAGCAATTCTCATATCAGACAAAATAGACTTTAAAACAAAGACTATTAGAAGAGACAAAGAAGGACACTACATAATGATCAAGGGATCAATCCAAGAGGAAGATATAACAATTGTAAATATTTATGCACCCAACATAGGTGCACCTCAATACATAAGGCAAATACTGACAACCATAAAAGGGGAAATCGACAGTAACACATTCATAGTAGGGGACTTTAACACCCCACTTTCACCAATGGACAGATCATCCAAAATGAAAATAAATAAGGAAACACAAGCTTTAAATGATACATTAAATGAGATGGAGTTAATTGATATTTATAGGACATTCCATCCAAAAACAACAGAATACACATTTTTCTCAAGTGCTCATGGAACATTCTCCAGGATAGATCATATCTTGGGTCACAAATCAAGCCTTGGTAAATTTAAGAAAATTGAAATTGTATCAAGTATCTTTTCTGACCACAACGCCATGAGACTAGATATCAATTACAGGAAAAGATCTGTAAAAAATACAAACACATGGAGGCTAAACAATACACTACTTAATAATGAAGATATCACTGAAGAAATCAAAGAGGAAATCAAAAAATACCTAGAAACAAATGACAATGGAGACACAACGACCCAAAACCTGTGGGATGCAGCAAAAGCAGTTCTAAGGGGGAAGTTTATAGCAATACAAGCCCACCTTAAGAAGCAGGAAGCATCTCGAATAAACAACCTAACCTTGCACCTCAAGCAATTAGAGAAAGAAGAACAAAAAAACCCCAAAGCTAGCAGAAGGAAAGAAATCATAAAAATCAGATCAGAAATAAATGAAAAAGAAATGAAGGAAACAATAGCAAAGATCAATAAAACTAAAAGCTGGTTCTTTGAGAAGATAAACAAAATAGATAAACCACTAGCCAGACTCATAAAGAAAAAAAGGGAGAAGACCCAAATCAATAGAATTAGAAATGAAAAAGGAGAGGTAACAACTGACACTGCAGAAATAAAAGAGATCATGAGAGATTACTACAAGCAACTCTATGCCAATAAAATGGACAATCTGGAAGAAATGGACAAATTCTTAGAGAGGCACAACCTGCCAAGACTGAATCAGGAAGAAATAGAAAATATGAACAGACCAATCACAAGCACTGAAATTGAAACTGTGATTAAAAATCTTCCAACAAAGAAAAGCCCAGGACCAGATGGCTTCACAGGCGAATTCTATCAAACATTTAGAGAAGAGCTAACACCTATCCTTCTCAAACTCTTCCAAAATATAGCAGAGGGAGGAACACTCCCAAACTCCTTCTACGAGGCCACCATCACCTTGATACCAAAACCAGACAAGGATGTCACAAAGAAAGAAAACTACAGGCCAATATCACTGATGAACATAGATGCAAAAATCCTCAACAAAATACTAGCAAACAGAATCCAACAGCACATTAAAAAGATCATACACCATGATCAAGTGGGGTTTATTCCAGGAATGCAAGGATTCTTCAATATACGCAAATCTATCAATGTGATAAACCATATTAACAAACTGAAGGAGAAAAACCATATGATCATCTCAATAGATGCAGAGAAAGCTTTTGACAAAATTCAACACCCATTTATGATAAAAACCCTGCAGAAAGTAGGCATAGAGGGAACTTTCCTCAACATAATAAAGGCCATATATGACAAGCCCACAGCAAACATCATCCTCAATGGTGAAAAACTGAAAGCATTTCCACTAAGATCAGGAACAAGACAAGGTTGCCCACTCTCACCACTCTTATTCAACATAGTTTTGGAAGTTTTAGCCACAGCAATCAGAGAAGAAAAGGAAATAAAAGGAATCCAAATCGGAAAAGAAGAAGTAAAGCTGTCACTGTTTGCAGATGACATGATCCTATACATAGAGAACCCTAAAGATGCTACCAGAAAACTACTAGAGCTAATCAATGAATTTGGTAAAGTGGCAGGATACAAAATTAATGCACAGAAATCTCTGGCATTCCTATATACTAATGATGAAAAATCTGAAAGTGAAATCAAGAAAACACTCCCATTTACCATTGCAACAAAAAGAATAAAATATCTAGGAATAAACCTACCTAAGGAGACAAAAGATCTGTATGCAGAAAATTATAAGACACTGATGAAAGAAATTAAAGATGATACAAATAGATGGAGAGATATACCATGTTCTTGGATTGGAAGAATCAACATTGTGAAAATGACTTTACTACCGAAAGCAATCTATAGATTCAATGCAATCCCTATCAAACTACCACTGGCATTTTTCACAGAACTAGAACAAAAAATTTTGCAATTTGTATGGAAACACAAAAGACCCCGAATAGCCAAAGCAATCTTGAGAACGAAAGAAGGAACTGGAGGAATCAGGCTCCCAGACTTAAGACTATACTACAAAGCTACAGTTATCAAGACAGTATGGTACTGGCACAAAAACAGAAAGATAGATCAATGGAACAGGATAGAAAGCCCAGAGATAAACCCACGCACATATGGTCACCTTATCTTTGACAAAGGAGGCAGAAATGTACAGTGGAGAAAGGACAGCCTATTCAATAAGTGGTGCTGGGAAAACTGGACAGCTACATGTAAAAGTATGAAATTAGATCACTCCCTAACACCGTACACAAAAATAAGCTCAAAATGGATTAAAGACCTAAATGTAAGGCCAGAAACTATCAAACTCTTAGAGGAAAACATAGGCAGAACACTCTATGACATAAATCACAGCAAGGTCCTTTTTGACCCACCTCCTAGAGAAATGGAAATAAAAAGAAGAGTAAACAAATGGGACCTAATGAAACTTAAAAGCTTTTGCGCAGCAAAGGAAACCATAAAGAAGACCAAAAGACAACCCTCAGAATGGGAGAAAATATTTGCAAATGAAGCAACTGACAAAGGATTGATCTCCAAAATTTATAAGCAGCTCATGCAGCTTAATAACAAAAAAACAAACAACCCAATCCAAAAATGGGCAGAAGACCTAAATAGACATTTCTCCAAAGAAGATATACAGAGTGCCAACAAACACATGAAAGAATGCTCAACATCACTAATCATGAGAGAAATGCAAATCAAAACTACAATGAGATATCATCTCACACCAGTCAGAATGGCCATCATCAAAAAATCTAGAAACAATAAATGCTGGAGAGGGTGTGGAGAAAAGGGAACCCTCTTACACTGTTGGTGGGAATGTAAATTGATACAGCCACTGTGGAGAACAGTATGGAGGTTCCTTAAAAAGCTACAAATAGAACTACCATATGACCCAGCAATTCCACTACTGGGCATATACCCTGAGAAAACCATAATTCAAAAAGAGTCATGTACCAAAATGTTCATTGCAGCTCTATTTACAATAGCCCAGAGATGGAAACAACCTAAGTGTCCATCATCGGATGAATGGATAAAGAAGATGTGGCACATATATACAATGGAATATTACTCAGCCATAAAAAGAGACGAAATTGAGCTATTTGTAATGAGGTGGATAGACCTAGAGTCTGTCATACAGAGTGAAGTAAGTCAGAAAGAGAGAGACAAATACCGTATGCTAACACATATATATGGAATTTAAAAAAAAAAATGTCATGAAAAACCTAGGGGTGAAACAGGAATAAAGACACAGACTTACTAGAGAATGGACTTGAGGCTATGGGGAGGGGGAAGGGTAAACGGTGACAAAGCGATAAAGAGACATGGACATATATACACTACCAAACGTAAGGTAGATAGCTAGTGGGAAGCAGCCGCATAGCACAGGGAGATCAGCTCGGTGCTTTGTGACCGCCTGGAGGGGTGGGATAGGGAGGGTGGGAGGGAGGGAGACGCAAGCGGGAAGAGATATGGGAATATATGTATATATATAACTGATTCATTTTGTTGTGAAGCTGAAACTAACATACCATTGTAAAGCAATTATACTCCAATAAAGATGTTAAAAAAAAAAAAAATAGAGTAACTTGATAGATGACATACATGTATATTTAGTTATATTAAGTTATATGTGTGTGTTTATAACATATAATACAATCTCTTGAATTTCCCTAATTGATAAAATATGGAAGATTATAAAAATGTTTATCTCATAGTAATGTTATGAGTTGAATAAATACCTGCAAAGTGCCTAAAATAGCAAATGTACAATAAATGTTACAATCTGTTATTTTTATTGTTATTCTCTCTTCTCTGTCTATAGGTGAACTTTATGAACTGAACCTTCCAGGCTTAGACTGTGATAATGCAAATTTGACAAATCTCTCCTTTTCATAAAGATGACTTTCAAACTTAGTCTTGTTAAAGTTCTAAAATCAACCTTCTTACCTATGGTTATATGCTTTATGACTGAGCCAGAGAAGGAGAAGCTGCAGTAAAACTAATTAAAAGGAGAACTGAAATAGATGGGCTTAATATTTGATAATTATTATACCAGGTACATCCTTTTAGAGTAAGTTGATTTGTGAGTGGTAGGTGAGGAAATGGGGAGAGAGAATAAAAGAAGACTTTTCAGAAAGTTTGGCTATAAAGAGAAAGAAAGAGATAGGGAATACACCAAAGATATAGATTCCAGGTGGTTTCCTTGTGTACTTCCTTGTTGGCTGATGAGTTTTTAAAGATGGAGCACTGTGGTTAATCTTTGCTAAATATGACCACCAACAGTTTTCCTCCTCTCTTTGTGTTCCCATCTCTCATGCCTTCCACAGAGAGACAGAATCTAGTTTCCATCACCTTGAATCTAGGCTGACCTTGTGACTTGCTTTGACCAATAGAATGTGATGGAAGTGACATTCTAGAACTTGTAATACCAGCCTTAAGAGACTTGTAGCTTCTACTTTTACCCTCTTGGGATTGTTGGGGAGGAAAATTTTTTCCTTCTTCCCTTCCAGTTTGGTTGGCTGGTTTAATAATTAAATCGACATAAGATAGACTAAAAGGAGAAAAAATAAATTTAATTACATATGTATGGAGTCCTACAGAGGTGAGACTCCAAGGTAGTCAGGAAACTGAGGCTTATCTGCCATCCTGAGCTAAGAAAAGGAGGGTAAGGTTCTGGGAATTCACAGGAAAGGGAGACAATTTACAGGAAGATGAGAAAAGCAAATGTTTGGTACATAAATATCTGCTGTGCTACGCAGACAAGTTTTTCTAATATAAAATGTTATCTCTGGTAATAGCTCTCTTCCTGGTATAGACCCCCTATACAAATTCTTAGGCAATTAAGGGAGAGGTAAAAAGCTTTTTCCTGAGTCTGTTGGGTCATAATTGCCTTCATTTCAAAACAACCCACATGCTAAAGAGACACATTTTAGGGTGGCATATCCCACTCCCCCTCAGGATCAAGGCTCCATATTCAGAAGCTCAGGCTTGCTGAAGGAGAGAGAGGCTTGATCAGTCCCTAGCTGTTGTAACTACTTATGGGAGCGAATGAAGCCATCTCAGCATTTTTTTTTTTTTAAACTGGCTGAGATCTCAACTGAAGACAGTGATATGAATTACACCACATAGAGCAGAGACTAGCTGTCCACGTGTATCCTGGCCAAATTTTGGAATTGAGAGTAATTAAATGGTTATTGTTGTTGTTTTAAACAGTCTTTTGAGATATAATTACCTAGCATAAAATTCACCATTTAAGTATACAGTTCAATGGTTCTTAGTATACTTAGAGAACCATCATCACACGCAATTTTAGAACATTTGAATAACCTCAAAAATAAATACTCACACGCTTTTGCTATCATTCCCAATCCCCCATCTCTCCTCAGCTCTAAGCAACCACTAATCTACATCCTGTATCTATAAATTTCCCTATTCCAGAGATTCATATGAATGAAATCAGATAATACAAGGACTTTTGTTGCTGGCTCCTTTAGCGTAATGTTTTTAAAGTACATCAAAGTTGTAACATGAATCAGTACTTCATTCCTATTTATAGCCAAATAATATTCAATTGAATGTATTATATATACTACCTTTGTCCATTTGTTGATTTACAATATTATATTAGTTTCGGGTATATAATATGGTGATTCGATATTCTTATACATTTCAAAATGATCACTACGATAAGTCTAGTTTCTCTCACCATGCAAAGTTACTACAATATTATTGACTATATTCTGTATACTATACATTACATCCCAATGTCATTTATTTTATAATGAAAGTTTGTACTTCTTAATCCATTTTCCCTATTTTATCCATCCCTTCACAACCACCAGTTTGTTCTGTGTATCTGTGAGTCTACATCTGTTTTGTTATGTTTGTTTGTTTACTAGTTTCCATTCTTTCTCTATCTGACTTATATCACTTAACATAATACCCTCAACATCTGTACATGTTTTTGCAACATGGTAAGATTTCATGCTTTTTTATGTCTGGGTAATATTCCATTATTTATCTATATCATGCCTTTCTTATCCATCCATCTATCAATGGACACTTAAGTTGCTTCCATATCTTGGTTATTGTAAATAATGCTGCAGTGTACATTATTCATGCATATATCTTTTTGAACTAGTGCTTTCATTTTCTTTGAATAAATACCCAGAAGTAGAACTGCTGGATCATATGGTAGCTCTATTTGTAATTTTTTTGAGGAAACTCCATACTGTTTTCCATAGTGTTTGTACCAATTTACATTCCCATCAACAGTGTACGAGGTTCCCTTTTCTCCATATGCTCGCCAATGCTTGATATTTCTTGTCCTTTTTATAACAGTTATTCTGACGGGTGTGAGATGATATCTCATTGTGATTTTGATTTGCATTTCCCTCATGATTAGTGATGTTGATGGATTTGGGGGTTTTGTTGGTTTGCTTCCACTTTCTGGCTATTGTGAATATTGCTGCTATAAGCAGTCATATAAAAAATTTTGTGTGGATATATTTTTATTTCTCTTGTACATATATGTGGGAGTAGAGAGTCATATAATAACTATATATTTAATCATTTGAGGAAATGCCAGTCTGTTTTCCAAAGCAGCTGTACTATTTTACATTCCCACCAGAAGTTAAAATTTCTCCACATTTTCACCAATACTTCCTACTGTCTTCTTTATTATAGCCATACTGGTAGGTGTGAAGTGGTATCAATTTATGGTTTGATTTGCATTTTACTGATGGTTAATGATGTTGAGCATCTTTTCATGTTCTTATTAGCACTTGAATATCTTTTTTAGATAAATGACTATCCAGATGCTTTGCCCATTTTTAACTGGATTATGTTTCTTTTTCTTATTGAGTTGTAAGGATTCTTTATATATTCTAGATACAGGTCCTTTATCATATATATAATTGGCAAATATTTTATCTCATTCAATTGCCTTTTAAACCTTTTGATGTTATGTGTTGAAGTACAAACATTTTTAATTTTGCTAAGTCCAGTCTTATCTACTTTTGTTGTTGCTGTTGCCCATGATTTTGGTGTCATTTCTAAGAATCCTTTTCAAAATTCAAGGTCATGAAGGTTTGTTCCTGCATTTTCTCTTAAGAGTCTTACAGAGTTAGCCCTTACATTTAGATATTTGAGCGATTTTGATTTAATTTTTGTACATGGTATAAGAAAAGAGTCTAACCTTATCTTTTGCATGTGGCTATCCAGTTGTCCCAGGATCATTTGTTGAAAAAGGCTCTTCTGTCTTCAATTAGTGCTCGTGCACCCTTGTCAAAAATCAATTTACCATAGACGTATGGATTCACTTCTGGGGTCTCATTCTGTTCCATTGATCCATATACCTATTTTTGTGCCAGCACCACACTGTCTTTATTATCATTGCTTTGTAGAAAGTTTTGAAATCAGAAAGCCCAAGTCCTCCTATGTTGTTGTTTTCAGGATCGTTTTGGCAAATTTGGTTCCCTGCAACTTCATAAGGATTTTAGAATTAACTTATCAATTTCTACAAGGATGTCAGCTGAGACTCCAGTATGGATGGCATAGAATCTGTAGATCAGTTTGGTGAATACTGCCACTTTAATGTTGTATTTTGACTCACGAACATAAGATTTTTAAAAAAGCGTTTTAGATTTTTAAAAATTTCTTATGACAATGGTTTTTAGTTTTGGCTTCTTTTGTTATTCCTACGTTATTTTCTTCTTTTTGATGTTATTGTGAATAGATTTGTTTTCTTAATTTGGTTTCCAAATGATTACAAGTCTATGAAAATGCAATTGGATTTTACATATTGATCATATATCCTGCAACCTAAAGATACTGAGTTCATTTATTAATTTTAATAGTTTTTAGAGGATTCCTTAGAATTTTCTGTATATAAGATCATGTCAGCTGTGAGCAGAGTTAGTTATACTTCTTCCCTTCTAATGTGGGTCACTTTTATTTCTTTTCTTGCCTAATTTTCCTGGGTAGAACCTCCAGTACAATATTGAAGAGAAGTGAAAGCAGATATTTTTGTCTTGTTCCTGAACTTAGGAGAAAAATCATCCAGTCTTTCAGTATTAAGTATTATGTTAGCTTTGGGTTTTGGGGGTTTTGTTTTAATAGACGTCCTTTATCAGTTTCAGGAAGTTCCCTTCTATATCTCATTTCTTGAGCGTTTTTATAATGAAAGGATGTTGGATTTTGTCAAATGCTTTTTGTTTATCTATTGAGATTATCATGTGATATTTGTTTTTTATTCTATTGTTATAATGTATCAGTTAGTTGATTTTCAGATGTTGGACTAACCTTGCATTCCTAAGCTAAATGCCACTTGGTCATGGTTTATAATTCTTTTTATATGTTGCTGGATTCAGTTTGCTAGTATTTTTTTTTTTTTTTGTGGTATGCGAGCCTCTCACTGTTGTGGCCTCTCCCGTTGCGGAGCACAGGCTCCGGACGCACAGGCTCAGTGACCATGGTCATGGGCCCAGCCGCTCCATGGCATGTGGGATCTTCCCGGACCGGGGTATGAACCCATGTCCCCTGCATCAGCAGGCGAACTCTCAACCACTGTGCCACCAGGGAAGCCCTGCTAGTATTTTTTTATAGTAATAAAATATACATAACATATAGCCTACATTTTAACCATTTCCTAAGTGGGTGCTGTTTGTATAATATATATTATCCATCCTTTTATTTTCAATCTATTTGTACTTTTAACCTGAAATGTGTCTCATAGTTAGTTTTTGTGATCCAGTTTTAAAATCTCTGGCTTTTGATTGCATTGTTTAATACATTTGCGTTTAATGTTGTTATAGATAGAGTTGGATTTATGCCAATTTAATTTTTTTCATGTCTTCTGTCTTTTATTTTGTTCTTCTTGTATTATTTTACTATACTTTCTTTTGCATTAAGTAAATATTTTCTAATGTGGCATTTTAATTTTGTTAATGGCTATTAACCATATTTTTTTAAGTTTTGTGTGTGTTTTTACTGATTAGTCTAGACTTCACTATATACTCTAGACTTGACTTGACTTTACTACTATATTCAAATTATCAGAATTGGCTTTAGCATTATACTAGCTTGAACCTAGTGATATATAGAAGTGTTACTCTAACATAGCTCTCTGTTACCTTTTTCCCATTTTTAATGTTACTGTTATTATTACACATATTGTATCTATTAATAATATGAACCCAACAATACATTGTTTAATTATTACTTTAGTGTCACTAGTCATTTCCTTAGCCAATTAAAGCTTTGCTACCTCCTGTCTTATTTGCGCTATTACCGGCAAATATACTCTATCTGTTGCATTGTTATATGCTATAGGCCCAATATTATATTATATACATATTATTTCGTACCATTGCTTTTTAAAATCACTTATGAGAGTAAAAGAGAAAAGTAAGCTATTTCTTTAATAATTACTTTTACCAGTGCTCTTTGTTTTTTTTCCATGTGGACTCAAATTATCATCATGACTGGGGTTCAGCAGTAGAAGGGAGCCCCCGCAATCATGACGGCACTCACCTCAGGTCTTAGCCTCAGAAAAAAAGCAACTAGGGGCAGGATGAGACATGTTTAAGTTTTGCTCTTCCCAAAAGAAAGCCTTCCGGTTGGGAGCTATGGGGAGAGGGAGATGTATATCCTTGTCTGTAGCAGTCTGTCTGTTTGTTGGTTTGTTTATATTTTTATTAAGTTATAGTTGATGTACAATGTTATATAAATTTCAGGTGTATAGCATAGTGATTCACAGTTTTCAAAGCTTATATTCTATGTATAGTTATTATAAAATGTTACTCTTCCCTATGTTGTACAATATATCCTTGTAGCTTATTTATTTTATATGTAATAGTTTGTACCTCTTAACGCCCTAGCCCTACACCTATCTTGTCCCTCCTCTCTTCCTTCTCCCCACCGGTAACCATTAGTTTGTTCTCTATGTCTGTGAATCTGCTTCTTTTTTGTTATATTCACTAGTTGGTTGTATTTTTTAGATTCCACATATAAATGATATCATACAGTATTTGTCTTTCTCTTGCTTACTTCACTTAGTATAATATCCTTCAAGTCCATCCATGTTTTGCAACTGGTAAAATTTCATTTTATGTTTATGGCTGAGTAGTATTCCATTATATATACTACATCATCTTTATCCATTCATGTGTTGATGGATGCTTAGGTTGCTTCCATATCTTGGCAATTGTAAATAATTCTGCTATGAATACTGGGGTGCATGTATCCTTTGAAATTAGTGTTTTTGTTTTCTCGGATATATAACGAGCAGTGGAATTGCTGGGTCATATGGTAGCTCTATGTTTAGTTTTTTGAGAAACCTCCATACTGTTTTCCACAGTGGCTGCACCAACTTACATTCCCACCAACAGTGTGTGAGGGTTCCCTTTTCTTCACATCCTCCCCAACATTTGTTATTTGTATTCTTTTTGGTGATAGCTGTTCTAACAGGTGTGAGGTCATGTCTCATGGTGCTTTTAATTTTCACTTCTCTGATTGACAATGTTGAGCACCTTTTCATGTGCCTGTTGGCCATCTGTATGTTTTCTTTGGTGAAATGTCTATTCAGGTCTTCTGCCCATTTTTTAATCAGGTTGTTTCTTTGTTTGATGTTGAGTTGTATGAGCTGTTTATATATTTTGAATATCAACCCATTACTGGTCATATCATTTGCGGTTTTTCTCCCATCCAGTAGTTTTTTGTTTTGTTTTGTCAATGTTTCTTCTGCTGTGCGAAAACAAAAGTTTAATTAAGTCCTGTTTGTACATTTTTGCTTTTATTTCCTTTGCTTTAGAAGATAGGCCACAAAAAATATTGTTATGATTTATGTCAGAGTGTTCTGCTTATGTTTTCCTCTAGGAGTTCTATGGTTTCTAGCCTTATAGTTATGTCTTTAATCCATTTTGAGTTTAGTTTTGTATGTGGTGCTAGAGAATGTTCTAATTTCATTCTTTTACATGTAGCTGTCCACTTTTCTCAGCACTACTTGTTGAAAAGACTGTCTTTTCTCCATTGTGTATTCTTGCCTTCTTTTTCCCAGATTAGTTGACCATAAGTGTGTGGGTTTAGTTCTGGGCATTCTGTTCTGTTCCATTGAACTATATTTATTTTTTTGAGCCAATACCAAACTATTTTGTATTACTTTAGCTTTGTAGTATAGTCTGATATCAGGGAGCATAATTCCTCCAGTTCTGTTCTTCTTTCTCAAGATTGTTTTGTCTATTTAGTTTTTTTGTGTGTTTCCATACAAATTGTAAGATTATTTGTTCTAGTTCTGTGAAAAATGCCCTTGATATTTTGATAGAGATTGCATTGAATTTGTAGATTGCCTTGGTTTGTATGGCCATTTTAATGATATTAATTCTTCCCAATCAAGAACATGTTATATCTTTCTACCTGTTTGTGTCACCTTCAATTTCTTTTATAAGTGTCTTATAGTTTTCTGAGTACCGGTCTTTTGCCTCCTTAGGTAGGTTTATTCCTAGGTATTTTATTCTTTCTAATGCAGTTGTAAAGAGATTGTTTCCTTAATTTCTTTTTCTGATAGTTCTTTTTTAGTGTATAGAAATGCAACAGATTGCTATATATTAATTTTGTATCCTGAAGTTTTACTGAATTCATTGATGAGCTCTGTTTTTTG
This sequence comes from Leucopleurus acutus, assembly GCF_964270905.1. Taxonomy (NCBI): domain Eukaryota; kingdom Metazoa; phylum Chordata; class Mammalia; order Artiodactyla; family Delphinidae; genus Leucopleurus; species Leucopleurus acutus. The sequence continues at coordinate 102,136,485 of NC_139145.1, forward strand.
GTGGTGTTTCTAAGATTTTCTATGTACAATATCATGTCATCTTCAAACAGTTACAGTTTACTTCTTTCTAATGTGGATTTCTGTTATTGTCTGATTGCTGTAGCTAGAACTTCCAATACAATTTTGAATAAAAGTGGTAAGAGTGGGCATCTTTATCTCTGTCCTTATCTTAGAGAAAATGCTTTTAGCTTTTCATCTTTGAGTATGATGTTAGCTGTGGACTTGTCGTATATGGCCTTTATTATGTAAAGCTATGTCCCTCTATGCCTACTTTCTCGAGCATTGTTAACATAAATGGATGTTGAATTTTGCTAAAAGCTTTTTCTGCATCTATTGAGATGATCATATGGTTTTTATGCTTCAGTTTGTCAATGTGATATATCAGATTGATTGATCTGAAGCTATTAAAAAAACCTCATATCCCTGGGATAAATCCCACTTGTTCATTGTGTATGATCCTTTTAACATACTGTTGGATTTGGTTTGCTAATTCTTTGTTGAGTATTTTGCATGTATGTTCATTAGTGATATTGTCCTGTAATTTTCTCTTTTGTGATCTCTTTGTCTGATTTTGGTATCAGAGTGATGCTGGCCTCATAGAATGAGTTCAGAAGCATTCCTTCCTCTGCAATTTTTTGAATAGTTTGAGAAGGTTGGGTGTTAACTCTTCTCTAAATGTTTGGTAGAATTCACCTGTGAAGCCATCTGGTCCTAGACTTTTGTGTGTTGGGAGTTCATCTGTGACAGTCTTGGTTCAAATACCACCAACTCACCTTTCTTACTGAATTTTTATAGGTTTTCTTGAATAGATATTTCTTCATCCACTGTTTGTTAGGAGTATTTCTAGAGACTTTCCATGATTATGTCATTTTTATAACTTTTACAAGTTTTACTGGAGAGTGAGTCAACAGAACTCTTTATGCTGTCATGCCAGAAGTCAGTCTCCTGTTGTTTTAAACCATTAAGTTTTGAGGTGGTTTGCAGAGACTCTGATAGATATTAAACACAGGGAAGTGACTAGATTTGAGAACTAACTTGGTAATATAGGCACAGAAAATGGGAGTTTGATTGTAGAGGGTGGAGTGGGCAGTTTTCAATATCCAAAGCATAGTTGAGGAATTGGATTATGGTATGTGGGTGAATAATAATTTTTTTTCTGGGAAGAAATACTAGGAAGATTTGTAGCATAGACTTTAAAGAATAGGTGTATTTTTATTATTCTTTGAAGTAGGTCCACTAAGAAGGAAAGTGGACAAGGTAAGTATCTGAGGTGTTTTCTCTGACTAGAGAATGAGTATTGAAGCCTCTGTAAAACTTGGTCACTTAATTTATGGTTATTTTAGCAGTATTCACAGTTATGTTATGTTCTTCAAAGCAGAGATGTAGGAAACAATTTGGGTTATTTCTCCAAGATGTGATGTAAGCATATAAATAAGAAAATTTAAGATATTGATTTTAAAGACTGACTTATCATGAAACTTGGGGCATACTTCTGAAATAAAAATGGGTGTTTATGAATAGGACGAAATTGAGAAGTCATTGCACTCAAGGTTCCAGTGAGGTCAAAATAGGAGAAGAATGTGACAAGAGGTCTGAAATAAGAGGAGATTGTTGGAGATTAGTTTATTTGATTCGATGGAAAAAAAACAGGGTTTGATCACAAGAGTGTATAGGTGAGAAAGTGAGAATGAAGGCATTGGAAAGGTGAAGGTCAAAGAAATGAGAAATTTTTATTGTGTGTAATGTACATTGAAACTTTTAGGATGATGGCTAGAACTGGAATAGAGATGAAAACAGTGAACTATGTTATAACATGTTAAGTGAATAAGGAGAAGTAGGGTATCAACAAATGGCAGCAATAGGGAGGGATTTAAATTTCTAGTGGCATGAGCTACAAAATAATAACTTTGTTTTAAGTCTAACTATTCAATGTTATAGAATTACTTTAGTGGATTAAGATTTTTTTCAGGCATGAAAATAATGTAGTTCTGTATTTTTAACAGAGAACTTCTTAATACCATGTCAGAACAGCATGAATAGTATAATTTAATTTTTAAAAAATTATGAATCAAATCAGAATAATATAGACAGATAAGGTTAATCATGATAACCCCTGTGGAGTAAGGTTGATTTTTTTGTTCATTTTTATATATTGTTTAAAATATAATGAGCACACAGTATTTTGAAGTTCAGCAAAGAAACAATAAAATGCATTTTTAATTTAGAAAACAAAATATAATTAATTCTAATCTTTCATCAAGTCAATCATTTATTTTATCCATAGAAAATGCAAGTTACAATTATAAGCCATCTATACAGCTTTATGTAAATGTACAATAAGAAGATAGAAAAAGGAGTTTCAGGAAGCTTATACACCACAGTCTCAAGAAAATTTGAACGCATATTACTCAAAAATAAATAAATTTGAGCATGATTTTTTAACATGAGCTTTGTTTTGGGGAGAACTTGAATGTGTAAATGTAGAAATTTGTTACTTCCTCTATTTGCTGCTAAAAATGTATTTTCACATTATAGATATGTGATAGTAAACTTCTTAAAAAATGGAAAAATTAATTAAATAAAAGTAATAAGCTTATTTTGTATCTGACAATGAAGACGGAGGAAACTCATAACCTAAAAAATTAGTTATATTCTAGATTCTAATACAGGAAATTTAGTTACGTACTCAAGAAAGAGATTACACAGAAGTGAGATTACAAATTCTAATAATACTGAAAACTAGGAATGGTAGTTACAAATATGTGGGTTTCCAAAAAAGAAAAGTTTGGATTGGGGGACCTAGAGCAGAACAACATAGTCAAGTAAGCAGATTTAGGAAATTTTCTTCTTTGTTATTTCTCATCCTAACTTCAAGGACTGGGAGGGAGAGGAAGGGCTTGCTAATCACAGTATGTCAAATTTCAACTATTTTTACTGAATTTTCTTTGAGACATAAAGACAGTATATGTCAGCCATCTCTGCATTCCAAAATGAGGTAACTCATGTAATTAAGGTGCTCGAAAACAGGTCTACAACTTCCTTGAGCCTCTTATTCTCCTCTTTGACAGTCTTCCATTGCAATCCTTCTGGCATTTTCTAATTTACTTTCTGCGGGCTATCACTGTCTCTAATTTTGGGAGCTAGCTAGCTGTGTGTTCATTCACTCATATTCTGGAGTCCTTGAAAGGATGTTACATTTTAATCCTGGAGGAGTATACCCATTTTAGTAAACTCTCCCTTCTCCATCTTCATGTTCCACTGCCCCTGACCCAGCACCCTTGGGATCTAGTTCTTTATATAGTCTCTCGATTCCAGTTAGTATATGTTAGCTAGGTTTTGCATTTCCTTTGGGATATAGCCTCTTTCCTTTTTTGTCAGTCTCAGCACATCCCTTGCTTTGTTATGTAATGACTTAATCTAGTTATTAGTCTGGTGGCCAGGAATGGATGTAGAAGCGGACCCTGAGCAAGGCAGACATTGCCTTGGTGAGGAGAGGTGTCTAAGAGGAGGACATACTAGCTTTAAAAGAGAGTAGTGGGCCACTTTTCCCAGTTGAGAAGGTTCAGGGGAATATAATTTAAGATTTTCCCATCTATTCACCTAGATGTCTTCCTCTAATATCTCAAGGTCCCAATCGATAGCCCTGTCCTTGGTATAGCATATCTATCTGGCTTGAGAATTTAACTATCTCTGGAACTCTACTACTCTTATCACTAAGCCCTAGCCTGCCCTCTAGCCTTTTGTGCCCTTGAACTGCAGACTAGTCTTTTTACATGCTGCCAAAAAGGTTGCCAGTTTCACAGTTGGCTTTTAATCAAAAAATAATAAACTTCAACATTTCATTATTTTTTCACGAACATTGATTGCCCCCAGATAAGCGAACCAGTTCCATTTTCCTCATATTTACCTTTTTTCCTATATTTTCCCAGTACTTGACCTGTTGTACTCACTAGTACTATTCTCTCTGCCACTATGTCATCCCTGTTCTTCACCTGAGAAAACTGTAACTATCACATTGCTACCTTGTACCAGGGACAGTGTGTGCTCTACCTATTATCAATGGTTTTTAGTCTAAAAATCCTATCTTAGCATCTGCTCCATTGGATCCCTCCTGGTACCAACTCTTGAAAATCTGGGTGTGTGGGAAGCTGACTGAGATGGGGGTGGGTATAGATAAAATGTGTTTGTGGATGCTGTCAGGATCAACCTCTGTAGGGGAAAGAAGGAGGAAGAATTGGGTGGAGGGAGAAGTTGGGTTGCAAACACATTTCTTGGGAATTCTGAAGTTGAGCTAGCCCTTCAGAACTGTCCACAGTTGCTGCAAGGCCAGCCATTTGCACTCCTAAGTAGACCTGTTATTTCCAGGGAGCATGAACCTGGGCAACTCACCTCTCTTCAGATGAGCGCAGTTCATAAAGAAGGCTGATAGAGAGGACTGTCATCTGACTACAGACCCAGAAAATAGGAAAATACGTCCTTCACTCCTGAAGAAGAATCTTAATGGCACATTAGAGCATTTGCTAGGCTCCTCTTAGTTACCCATTCAAACTGAGCATATAACATGGTTGGGGGAGGATATTAGAAGAGGGTTGTTCAGGAAGCTGTGAGTGTTTCTGTCTCCACCTACGTCTCCCCTTACTCCTCCCTATGCACATGCTTATTCCTACCACTTCCCTACAGGGTAATTTTCTTCTACTTAAAACCTAAGAAAGGAAGCTTTAATTGGTCCATGTAGAGAACTTGATGTGTATCTCCTGGAGCTCGCAGGATACTTAGACTGGTGTCTGACTCATACTGGCTAGCTGCCTTCTGTGAAGAAAAAAGCAGTCAGTTATTTGGTGTTAGCTATGGCAATACATTCAGGCTCTACCATAACCCAGTCTCAAACCAGAGGTTGTTTGTCAAAAGGTGAAGAGTTATTTGCAGAGGATGACATAGCATTGTTTCCAAACCATAAAAGTGCACTGATATTTACCTATAGAGGCCCACCTAAAGATTCCTTACAATGCCCTATCTGTCACAGATACCTCCAGGACAATTTATTCTGTTGGATCAGACAGCCCAACTAGCAGAGTGGATTACACTGTACCCTGGAACTATAGCAGAGTCTTCTCTTGTTCTGGGTCCACACAAAACTGTCAGCCTTTCACATAACTTGACAGATGAGTAGAATTAGTCCACCAAGTGAAGTATGTATTTCCTTTAAAAATTCAAATAAGCCCACCAGGTGATATGCCTCTTCCTTGGGATGAAGAGCAGCCTGCTCTTCACTATGGAAAGACTACACCAAGTAATCACCAAGATGCTGAGATCACAGGTCCCTGAATCCTTGTGGGATTTATTCCAAACCCCGTGCTATACCTGTGTCTTACCAAATTGCTGTCTCCTTTTCACCAGGTACAGTCAGCACAGTGTTATCAGTATAGTACATAATACAATGTCCTGTGGATTGGAGAGGTAATTGAGGTCCCTAAAGGCTAGATTATGACATAGGGCTGTAGTTCTGAAGAAAAAATATGAGCTTGTATTGATAGTCCTGTCAACTGAAAGCAAGCTACTTCTAATAGGCTTTACTAGAAGGTATAGAGAAAAGGTATTCACTAAATCAGGTGTCAAAAGATATGTTGATTTGTTCCAGCAATAAAATCATACTTGAAAAGCAGCTGCAATTGGAGTCAACATCCGATTAGATTTAAAATAATCCACTATAATTCTCTAAATCACATTTTACATGCACCAGCCAAATAGGTAAGTTGAAGTGGTATATGTTAAGAATCACCATCCTTGCACCTTCAGTTCCCTGGTGATGGCACTGATCTTTGTAATCTCTCTAGGAATGTATTATTACTTTCAGTTTACTATTTTAGTAAGTAGAGGCAATTCTAGTGATTTTCACTTAGCCTTTACTATTATAATAGCATGATCTCCATAGGTCAGGGAAGTGACATGGGATTATGCAAGTTGCTGAGTATCTTTATTCCAATTGTTCATTCTGGAAGTGGGGAAACAACCAAAGTTGTAGCTGAGAGCCACTGGACCCACTATGAGGTGAACTTGAGCACTGTGAGTTTCTAGGAATTAGTGTCAGTTTAGAGCCAGTGTTCAGTAATCCTGGAAAAGTCTTTTTATTTCCTCTTCCCCAAAGCACAGCCACACTGGTAAATGACTTCAGATACATTTGGGAAAATTAGAAGAAAAAATTTACAGTATAAAACTTTGGCTGTGTAGCAATGTCTTCTTCAAGAGTACTTGGCCTCCTTTATTCAAGCTTTGGGCTTGTGAACTGACAAATTTAGGAATTGGTGAAGGAGCTATGATCCTCTCATGTTGTAATTCAAGTCAGATTCCTGTTCACCAGGCCTAGCGATTTTTCCATTTAGACAAATCAAGCAGGATTTTAGGAAGCTGGCAATCTATCTCAATTTTAGGGATGCTATGATCAACTAGCCAACACCAGTGATCTCTGCTTATACTTGGCTCTGCTTCTCATTACTGTGAATATACTTGCCTTGTGTTTGGTAATTAAATGCTGGCCTTTTACCCTTACACAATCTACTAATCTCCATTGTATTTGGGAAGCTCAGTTTGATAACAGTTTTTATGGTAAGTCCAGGTCTACAGTGGGCAGCCAGCACTGAAATCTTCAAGGACACTGTTGCTCCTTCCACAGATGCTTTCCACACAGTGTTGGTGAAGAGACCAACTCCTGGGCCCTCCAAGTAAATATTTAGGTGATTGGTGATCAGGTTCTCCTAATGTAACATTCCAGTATTCCTATGTTTTCCCTTATATTGTGCCAATGATATCCTGGTATTTCAAGTTTATTTAGTATAGACCACATTTGGCTCTTGGTTTCAGTCAACAAGTCAAACTTCTCCAGTCATTCCCAACTACCTGAGCTAATACATTGAATCCAAATGTTTGCAACATTCTTCATCCAAAGAGAGTCTAACTTCTTCAGTCAGGAGAAGAAAGGTTGCTTCTACTGTCAAATGAAGCTCAGCAGAATTTAGGGATTTATTGTCTCCAGTTTCCCCAAAGTCAGCCTACTTGTCCCAATTCCTTTTTCAGCATCTTACTCTTTCTCAATGACTGCTCAATCTTTAATATTACAGAACCCACAATTTTGGGAATACCATTTCCATTGTAATTCAACCGTCTTTAGAATTAGACTTTTCATCTGTTTTGCAGAAATTTTGGCCCTGTCACTACAACATGTAGTGTTTCTTTGGGGGCAGCCATCGAATCTTTCTGGTCCTTTATCCAGATCTTGGGCTGAGAATTTCAAACCCTGCATTAAACATTTTTCTCCCCAAGTTCTTCAATGCACTTAGAAGAAACCACCCATCCCAGTAAGATATATGCCTTAGTTTCACTATAATATTCAATAACTAGCTACTTGCTCTCCCAAAGCTTTGCCTTCTGTAGGTACTTTACTATAGGTGTCTACAGATGATGATTAAGTATCTGATTTATCAATACTTTCCTTGGACTATGTGAGTTCTATTCACCAATGGAAATAGAGTCAGCGATACCTTTAATCTTATCAGATCACAAACCAATTCCAGATATTTTAGAGCCAATTCTGAGAACTCTTTCCTGAGGTCTTGTTCCTCTGGAACATTCCTGTCCAGTAAAAGTATGTGAGCTACAAGTGCAAACTACCTCTGTACTGTTAAAATATTTAGTAGCCACATTAAAAATGTAAAAAAAAAAAAAAGTGAAATTAATTTAAATAATTAATTTAATTTACTATATATAAAACATTATCATTTCAACATGTAGTCAATATAAAAATTATTAATGAAATGTTTTTATTTTTTCTTACTGCCTTTGAAATCTCGTGTATTTTATAGATGCAGCACATCTCAATTCTGACTAATCACAGTTCAAGTTGCTCTACAGCCACATGTGGCTAGTGGGTTCTGTGTAGGACAGCACATATCTAGAACTCCTTCCATTCACAGTTTCTGTAACAGTTTGATTAAAGAAGCAGAACAACATAAGTGATACAGAGTTAGAGATTTTTATATAAGGACTAGCACTTGCACAGTTATTGAACTTGGAATAGGTATCTCTGTGATGCTTTGATATTGAGAGTGAAACCATTAGCTATTAGCCATTAGGTATCAGTCAGATCAGTAGTAGAAAAGAAAGCTGGATACATACAATGCCTAGGATAAGGGACCCACTACAGTGAACTGGAAGCAGCATCATTCTCTCTGTCTCCAACTACTGCAGGGAAAACAGGCAGGGGAAGCTGCAGCCCTCTACCATGACTTGCACACTCACCTGGCCCAGAACTATAAGAAGCTGGAAGGAGGCTCCCCATATCATCAAAAGGAGACCGCAGATGGGTGAGTACAAGTGTGAGATGCCACAATTCATGGTACTCTACACTAATCTGAGCATAAAAAATATGACTGCTGCTTCATTTCTACCTTCCAAATTCATTCAAATTTTATTTGTGGCCAATATGAATCTAGAACCATATAGTACAGGAAATTATGAAACATTCTCATCCTGGTTAAGGTGACACAATAATAAACCACTTCAACTATGTTATGTTAAAAGTTTTTAAATTAACAAGTTGAGAAATAAAATTTATATGCAATATCACAGGAAAGATTAATATCACTAGTCATTTATAAAACAATATTAACCACCAGTGAGTAAACTGAACAATAATCATTCTCAAAAAATAAAAGAAAGCTACGAAGAGTCACAAAAACAGAGCCTCATTTCTAAGAAAAAATAATGCAAAAGAAAAATATATAGCTAACAATTTTGTATTTTTTGCGGTCAGGGTGCTATGAACAGGCTGTTGCTGGGTGGCATAAAAATTGGTATAAAGTTAACAATATATAATTTTTTTAAATGTCTCATGGCTTTAAAATGTTTCTATTTTTTACTGTAATTCCACTCATTTGTTATTCATATTTTAAAATGTATAAATTTTACAAATATCCAAAACAAAAGAATAATCATATAAAATACTTATAAAATGTGTAAAAGTGATAAAAGCCAGATACATCACCATGTGTATAGTTATAGTATGGTTCCAATTTTTAAAAATAAACATTATAATGGCATATTTCTCCGCTTGGAAAAAGAATCTTGGAAGGAAATATTTTAAGATGTTAACAGATATTGTAAGTTATATTTAATTAATTTATTATACTTTCTTCTCTTTTCTAACATTTTTGAGATTTTCATGTGATTACTAAATTCTAAAGACTAATCAGTATCGTTAAAATGTTTACATTAATTTAACGACGTTTTCTCAAACAGTTCTGTACGCACCAGATAGAGTTACATCCTTTTTTTTTTTTTTAAATAATAGATCATAGGTAATGCTTTAGTGGATACTCTCAATAAGTTTTCTAAAGTATTTGTACCGATTTATACTTCTACCAGCATTTAATGAGCATTCCAATTGCTCTACACTCTTGGTAATACTCAGTGTAGTCAGTGCTTTTCATTTTAGCCATTCTTGTGGGTGTGCAGTGGTAGTTCACTGGTGTTAGTTTGCACTTTGCTGAGAAGTAATTAAGTCGATCACCATTTCATATGCATACAAGCAATTCACATATCCTCTTTTGTGAAAGTATTTTTCAAATCCTTTGTCTATTTTTATAGAGTTTTCTGTCTTTTTTTATTGTAGGAGTTTTTTTATGTGTTGGATACAAGTCCATCTCATGTATATGTATTGCAAAAAAAACCTTCTCCCACTCTATACCTTGCATTTTCATTTTCTATTTTTTTAATTGAAAATAATATCTTAATCTTAAAGTAGTTCAACTTATACTTTTTCTTTAGGGTTAGTGCTCTTCATGATTAATATCCTATTTAAGAAATCTTTGCTATTCTAAGGTCAGGAAGATATTTTTATATGTTATCTTCTAGAAGCTTTACTATTTGCCTTTCACATTGAGGTCTATGATCCATCTGAATTGATTTTTGTATATCACGTGAGGTAGGATTTAATATTGTTTTCCCTAAATGGATTACTTTGATTAAGCATCGTTTATTTTTCAGATTCCATTTCATTGCAGTAGTGATTTTGCCTTAAATTAGATGGCTATGTATGTGTGGATCTAAATCTATATACTTTCTTCTGTTCCACTGGTGTCTGCCTATCCTGCATCTATACCACATTGTTTTGAATACTCATAAATAGTAGCCTCATAAATAGTCTATATCTAGTAGTATACAACCTTTAACTTAGTTCTTCTTCAATTTTTTTCTTAAAATTGAGATAAAATTAACGTATAACATTATGTTAGTTTCAGGTGCACAACATAATGATTCAATATATGTATATGTTGCAAAATGATCAGCACATTATATCTAATTAACAGCCATCACCGCGCAGTTGCAATTAATTTCTTGTGATGAGAACTTTTAATATCTACTCTCTCAGCAGCTTTCAAATATACAGTACAGTATTTTTAACTGGAGTCACCATGCTGCACACTACATCCCCAGGACTTATAACTGGAATTTTGTACCTGTTGAACACTTTCACCCATTTCTCCCACCCATAAGCTCACTCCCTGCCTCTGACAAGCACCAATCTTTTTCTGTATCCATGAGTTCGCTTTAAGATTTTTGTTCTTGTTGTTTTGTTCGTTTGTTTTTGCTTTAGATTTCACATATAATAAGGTCATAAGGTTTTGTTTTTGTCTGATTTATTTCACTTAACATGGTGCTTTCAAGGTCCATCCATGCTGTTGCAAATGGCAGGATTCACTTTTTTTATGGCTGAATAATATTCCATTGTGTATATGTACATACCACATTTTCTATATCCATTCATTCCTTGGTAGACACTTAGGTTGTTTTCATGTCTTGGCTATTGTAAATAATGCTACAATAAATGTGGGAGTGCAGATAATCTTTTCGAGTTTGTGTTTTCATTTCTTTTGGATAATGCCCAGAAGGGGAATTGTTGGATCATATAATAATTCTATTTTTAAATTTTTTGAGGAACCTCTGTACTGTTTTCCATAGTGGTTGTACCAATTTACATTCCCACTAAAAGTGCACAAGAGATCCCTCTTCATGTCTGCACCAACACTTGTCACTTCTTGTCTTTTTGATAATAGCCATTCTAACAAGTGTGAGGTGATGTCACATTGTGACTTTGATTCACATTTCCCTGATGATTAGTAATGTTGAGCACCTTTTCACGTACCTGTTGTCCATTTGTATGTCTTATTTAGAAAAGTGTCGACTCAAATCCTCTATCCAGATTATTTTTTTTTTGCTGTTGAGTTGTATGAGTTCTTTATATGTTATAGATATTAATTCCTGATCAGATGTATGATTTGCAAATATTTTCTTCCATCCCATAGGTTGCCTTTTCTTTTAGTTGATGATTTTCTTTGCTGTGCAGAAGCTTTTTAGGTTGATGTAGTTCCATTTGTTTATTTTTGCTTTTGTTGCTTTTGCTTCTGGTGTCAAATCCAAAAAAATCATTGCCAAGACTGTGAAGGGCTTACTGCCTATGTTCTTTTCTAGGAGTCTTATGGTCAATTCTTTAATCCATTTGAGTTTATTTTGTTTCTGGTATAAAGTAGCAACCATTTCTGACACATAATGGATCAATTTCTTAACTTCAGGTTAAAATTTTCATGGAAATCTGAATATCTGTTCATTTCCCCCCACTACTTAGTGATTACTAATTCTTTTGTTATGTGTGAAACTTCAGTTAAAATATATGGAAGATTGCATAAAGATCCCACATTTCACAATATATGATAATATATGTATATATCATTTAACTTTTAGCTGGAAACTGGGACAGAAGGGAAGAATTATTTTCAGTATATAAATTAATAAATACATAGTCTGATGTATTATATATGAGTAAATGGCTTAATTTCAGTGCAATAAATTGAGTGATTTTAAGGAACATAAAAAGCACACAGAAATGCAAAGTTATGAGAACAGAGGAACATACTAGACTATTTTGACCTCCCACATCAATTTGTTCACATCCTTGCCTCTATAGTTTCTCTCTCAGCCATGCTATTTTATCATGGTCCAAAATGCAGGGTTTACCTCTCTCGTGAAATAATCTTGTTATTGACAATCTAGTTATTGAATGTTTTCAGCTCAGAAAAGTGTTGTTAATGGCTCTTTGTGGCATTTCAAATCCATCATATATGTATGAAACACAAAAATTTTTCTTTCCTCAAACTTATGGTGATTACTTTGTCTAGAAGTCATAGTGTTTCACAGAAAACAAAACAAACAAACAAACAGAAAAACAACTTGCTTACCTGGTAAAGCTTTCTCAACTCTTTTCTCTTGTTACTTTTCCTTAAAAAGAAAAAGGGTTTGATCGACAGAGGATTTATTCTAACAACCAATGTCTTTCTCACTTAGAAGGACATTTTTATAGCATTTCTTGAGCAACATTATCTTTTATATCAGACTGATGTGACAAAATAGGAGATTTCAAAACAACTTCGATATATAAACTTAAATGCTGCTTATTATCATCCCTCCAAAGTGTTTTCCACCTGAAATAAAAAGGTACATTCTAAGCTTGTTCATAGAAGGAAAAGGCTTATGTTTAGTATCAAAGGAGAACTTAAAGCTTGATCTTTCAAATAATCCAAAAGACACACTACAGTTCCACAAGGAATACTCCTCCAGATAAGTTTACTTACTGTCAGGATAAATGGTGTATTTGAAGGAAAGGGTAATAGCAGGTGTGAGAGCAGAAACTGTGAGTTTGATTCTGTGTCAGGGATCACAGGGAAGGTCTGCAGTTAGTACACAACAGAGGCAATCAGTTCAAGTTCAGAGAGAGTGGGAAAGAGAAATACAAAAAAAAAAAGACTCTAATAAGTAGAGGGCTTCAAGAAAGCACTGTATATGACACTACCAATACAGGCTGCTGGGTCTATTCTATTCAGAGTGAAAGCCCACATTGCTGACATTCACAGGTGCTTCCTACTTTGTGGTCCTGAAGCACTTTGAAATGTGTGTGCTGGCTCATTTCTCCTAGTGCTTTGTTTATGGTCAGCTGGAAGAGTCGGACATAAGAACTAATAATTTCATTCAAACTATCTTGTTCTTCTGTTTCCTTGACACCTAACTTGCATTGTATTAGGTCATCTAATCCTTAACATTTCTTTGTTTAAATTTATTTTTCTTTATTTTAAATTATATCTGATTTAAAACTCAGATTTTTTCCCTTTCTCCTTGAATAGGTTAGAGGGATGTGGCTGGAGGCATATCTGAGAGGAGAAAGATATGATTTTAGTTAAGGCTACCAAGCAGACTTTTGTTTACCTGAGTAATGGATACTTCGTGAAGAGGAGAAGTGAATTGTTTAAACGAAAGGAAGGATTTTGGAGGCTTAATAGAGAGGAGATAAAGCACATGACAGGACAGAAGAATCTGAGTAAGAATAGGAAATTCTAATGGAGAATTTAAGTACATTTTGCTATATGGTGTATAGTGTATATTTTCTCATCTGTTGCCTTAGGGAATCTTCAGTAAGATATCTGCTTTTTATTGATCCATTTTGAAACTGAAATTGCTTTAGGAGCTGTATCCAAGTACCAAGTCTTGAGTCAAGATGGGTGTTGAGAGAAAACAGGCAGACCACAAGAATATTGTTAAAACCATTTTATGGGCTTCCCTGGCGGCGCAGCGGTTGAGAGTCCACCTGCCGATGCAGGGACACGGGTTCGTGCCCCGGTCCGGAAAGATCCCACATGCCGCGGAGCGGCTGGGTCCGTGAGCCATGGCCGCTGAGCCTGCACGTCCGGAGCCTGTGCTCCGCAATGGGAGAGGCCACAACAGTGAGAGGCCCGCGTACTGCAAAGAAAAAAACCAAAAAAAACCCAAAAAACATTTTATAAGAAGTAAGTAAAATAGCTGCTTTGTGACACTGACACTTAAATGTGTAATCATGGATACCATTACTAAGTTTCAACAATAGTTAACATTTACTGAGTACCTATTATATACTAGGCATACACTAACAACTTTCTATGCATTATTCCATTTAATCCACAGTAGGCTGTTGTAATAGTTTGTTACAGTAATGACCCCCATGAGTCCTCACTCCCTTTTCTGGTCCCTTCTAACACTGACTCTAACTTTGGCAGTCTGACCTACTTGATAGTATGACATCAGCATAGGGGATGAAAATAGACTTGATAAGCCCTTAGACATTCGTGCTTGCCCTCTTGGAATGCTCCTTTTTTTTTTTTTTTTTCTTCTTTTTGCTGTATGTGTGCCTCTCACTGCCGTGGCCTCTCCCGTTGTGGAGCACAGGCCCCGGACGCACAGGCTCAGCGGCCATGGCTCACGGGCCCAGCCGCTCCGCAGCATGTGGGATCTTCCCGGACCGGGGCACGAACCCCGTGTTCCCTGCATTGGCAGGCGGACTCTCAACCACTGCGCCACCAGGGAAGCCCTGGAATGCTCCTTTTATCACAAAGTGAAGAAGCCTTGCCCAGCGTCCTTAAGGATGAAAGACCCCAAGGAGAGTGAAGGCCAGCCATCCTAGCTAAGTCCAGTCCCCATCCAATGCACTATCTGAAAGCAGCTCCTGAGTAAGCCCAGGCAGGGCTGCAGAATTTAATCTAGGAATTGAGAGAAATAATACATTCTTGTTGCTTCAAGTCATTAAGTTTTGAGGGCATGGATGCTCCCTTACAAAAAAATCTAAATCATGTAACATTGGCTTTGGGATGAGGTGAGGTAAAATCTAGAAAGGAACAAGGACATAGTTGTTGGAGGTTGAAAAAGCAGTGATTAAACTGCTACTGGAGGATAGAATGATGATAGCCCATGTTTTATAGTAGCAAAACAATTGGCAAAATTATCAGCTGTTTTTAAGTGAAAGATAGTGATCTGGCAGAGCAGATTTCCAAACACCATGTTAAAAATTCCAGTTGACCCTTATAGCTGCATAGTAACAAATAACTGGAACAACCCTAGAGTTAAGTACCATTATTGTTACCAATTTACAGATGAAGGAGTTAGGCTTAAAGAGGTAAATTTGCTCAAAGTTATTGCAATGCTATTTGTTATAGGGTAGATTTGGCTCTATTTGTTTATGGATATCCATTTTAGAGTCTACTCATGTGGGAGGATATATTTCTAATATCATCATGAAATAGCTATATATGGTTAAAATTTTTGTAAATCATAAACGGTTAGAATGGTGGCACATTTTCAACGTAATGGAAATACAAAAATTCTATATATCTCATATATTGTAAAATGATATACCCAACGGGTATAAGTTGCTTGCCTAGTTCTTACAACAAATATTTTTAAAAATTATTCATGACATGCAGTTCAACAAGATCTAATCTTATATTATTCATCCTACCTTTTGCTTAAATAATATAACATCACTCAGGCCCTTGTAAGTCACCTTTAGTCCAAAGTATAGCAGTAACCACTCAAGAGGTTTCCTTCTGTTCATGTCTTCCCTTACTTAGCTCATTCTCCTCGTTAAATGTCTTTAGATAAACATCTGAAAATACCATTTTCAGGTTATATATATACTAAAATATTTTTAATAGTTTCTCTCTGGCCAAATTTATTTATTCTAGAACTACATTTCTCCTCAACCTATCCTTCCTTTTATGTAACTCACTTTTTAAAAAAATTTTTATATAATTTTTTAATGTTTACTTTCCATTTAGAGTTATTGGCTATATTCCCCATTACGTACAATACATCACTGAGTCAATCTTATACCCAACAGTTTGTACCTCTTAATCCCTCACACCTATATTGCCACCCCCCCAAAAAAAACTGGTAACCATTAGTTTGTTCTCTATATCTGTGAGGCTGCTTCTTTTGTTATATTCACTAGTTTGTTGTATTTTTTAGATTCTAGGTACAAGAAATATCATACAGTATTTCTCTTTCTCTGTCTGATTTATTTCATTTAGCATAATGCCCTCCAAGTCCATCCATGTTGCTGAAAATGGCAAATTTCATTCTTTTATCCATTCATCTGTTGATGGACACTTAGGTTGTTTCCATGTGTTGGCTATTGTCCATTACTCTCTTTTATATTAGCTCTGTTTATTTGCCAAACTGTTCTAATCAAAGTTTCTTGAGCACATCTCTCATTTACATGCCTGTGTATATTGTATTCTCTCACCTAGAATGCCCTTCTATATCCTTTATTAAGCCTTATCAGCCATTATTATCTGTTAGCCTTCATAGGAGTAGTAGAGATAACAAACTGGTTTTATTTAGCATGCCACCTACATCCAACTAGTTGTGTCTTCCTGGGTCACTTCTTTGAAATGATTACTATTGTCATACTCAAGGTGATGGAAGCTTCCCAAGACACACTACAATTTGTTCAAAGCCCAAGAGTGAAAAAAAAATCGTTGTCTTCACAGTGTTCATTCTGTATACAGACCGATAGAGCATGATTTCTGAAATAATTCGGATAAAAGAAACAGTAAACTTTTGTGAATAAAAAGGTTTGCTTCAGATCCATTCTCATTATACCCCAGCAGATGTATGGAGACACACATTACAATTTTCACCTTCTTAACATTTATTTGGATGTTTAAAGCTATGTAATCCAAATATTTCAGAACTTTAAAAAATTTGGCATTGATGACATGCAGCCAAACATTATTTAAGACACTAAAGTATATTAAATGTGTATGGTTGGTTTATTGGTGAGGTAGAATTAGTTCACACTACTAGAAAGAGCCATAGTGGAATCTAACTTCGCATTGTCATAAATATAGCTCAACTAGAAAATGGAGTTTATTTAAGACAAAATTGAACTAAACATTCCTAAACCATTTCCATATTAAAAAAGAGTTACTAGGGCTTCCCTGGTGGTGCAGTGGTTGAGAGTCCGCCTGCCAATGCAGGAGACATGGGTTCGTGCCCCGGTCCGGAAAGATCCCACATGCTGCGGAGCAGCTGGGCCTGTGAGCCATGGCCGCTGAGCCTGCACATCCGGAGCCTGTGCTCCACAACGGGAGAGGCCACAACAGTGAGAGGCCCGCGTACCACACACACACACAAAAAGTTACTAAAACTTTCAAAATGACAGAGATTTATAATGATATCTTGTTTTTTCTATGACAAAATATTAACTAAAATTAATCAAATCAAGTTCTAGAATCTAGAAACTACATCTTCCAGTTAACTTGACAATTTGAGATGATATCCTTCTAAGGAATAAAATCATTTCTTACATACCAGACAATTGTGATGATAGATTTCTATTCTAATTTTTCATTTAGTTTATACCAAAGCAATGGTAATGAGAAAAGTCTAGTGGTAATGATAGTAATGAATTTGCCTGCATAATTACTGTCACAGGTATAAAATGAATTGAAATTAGCAAATATATTCTTTACTATTTTTTCATGTCATTGTTGAAAAGGAAAAGGCAAGGAAGAGAGAAGGGCAGTGAAATAAAGGCAGGAGGCTCAGACAGAGAAATACAGTTCTTTTAAAATATGTCATTGCCAAATATTGCCTCTCGTTATGGACTGAATGTCTGTTTCCCTCCCTCAAATCCATCTGTTGAAGCTCTGGCCTCCAGTGTGATAGTATGTTGAGGTGGCAGCCTTTGGAGGTAATTAGATTTAGATGAGGTCATGAGAGTGGTGTCCTCATGACTGGATGAGCGTCCTTAGCAGAAGAGACTAGACAACTAGTTCTCTCTCTCAGCCATGTGGGGCTACAATGAGAAGTCAGCCACCTGCAAGCCAGAAAGAATACTTCCCAGCCTCTAGAACTGTGAGAAATAAATATCTGTTGATTAAACCATCTAGTTTGTGGACTTTTGTTATAACAGCTCAAGTTGACTAATGCACCTCTTAAGGGTCAGACTTTAAAAATGTGCATAAACCACTGGGCAACTTCTTGAGTCAGACGCTGCACTCAGTGAAACATTCTGAAAGAAGATTAAAATACTGGTAGATATTAAACAGCTGACAGGTTTATTGAAGGAAAAAGTCATTGTGTTCCATGGAAAGGTAAGGACTCTGCATCTTACTTCCATATCCTTGGCCCTAGCACAATGCTCATCTCAGAAATATATGTCCTCAAAAAGATTCTGTGAATGAATGAATGATATTTCTGTTATTGTATATAATATCCAGTCCAAATAAAAATGGCTGCCTATTGACTTTCAGATAATTAGCAAAATTTAAGAAACTTTTACATTGCAAAATAATGACTGATGAATGTTTGCCTTTATTACTTACCAATTTAGGAGGCCCCAATGTTCATTTAAATATACACAAATGAGTGTGTGTGTGTGTGTGTGTGTGTGCATGTGCCTACATGTGTGTGTGGCTAAATACCCATGACTTAATAGTCAGAGAACTCTTTGTTACTCAGGTCGTATATGTGTACTTTTCATAGATTATTACCTTTATCTAAAGCCCCTTTCCCTTTTTCTTACCTTTGTCTTCTTCTGCAAATAACCAAGAAACACTGTTTAGTGAGAATATAGGAGATGCCTGATAATTAAAATTTAGGATAAGTTGCAAACACTACCTGAAAATATGGACACTTTTAAAATTCTAAATTTTTTGTAGTATTAGCATAGATGCAGAAAAGTTCACTAATAGTAAGTGTACATCTTCATGAATTTTAACCCATCAAACAAACAAACAAACCCAACATCTAACCACATCCATGTGAAGAAACAGGACATTACCAGAATCCCAGGGTCTCCTCATGCCCAATTCATGCCCCAAGAGTCACCTCTAGCTTACTGTTTATGGCCGGGTTTGAACTTTACATGAACAGGATGATTGAGTGACATGCCTGGCTCCCTGGGCTCCACGTTTTGTCTGTGAGATCCATCTACATGTCATGTATAGCTGCAGATTCTTCACTTTCATTACTGTATAGTATTCCATTGGATGAATATATAGCACAATTTATCCATTCTAGTGTTGATCACACTTTGCTTGTTTTTATTTTATCCATATTAAAAATAGTGTTTATACATGTACTATGTATATCTTATGTATATACTTTACATACGTATATTTTGGGCATTGTTTGGCTTTTACGAATGTTTGGTTTTTTTTTTTTTTTACATTTTTTTTGAGAATGTATACCTATATACCTTTGGGAGAGGAGTTGTTAGTGCAAAAATATGTGTATGATCAACTTAATAGTAAGCTTAGCAAAAAGTTTCCAAAGTAATTGGCCCAAATTATACTCCCACCAGCAGCATGAGACGGTTCAGGTTTGTAGTAGGACTTGAACATTATATAACTTCTAATTTTGATCTTTAAATCTGTCTAGCCATAATCATCTTCTTTCCTCCCAGTCATAAGTTAGGAAAGTAAAAGTGGGCAAATGTTCATAAAAGAGGGAGACCTAAAACTTCATTAAATTCTGAAAGTTGTTTAATAGAAATATAATTTTTCAGCTTATTTGGCTGATTTTTAATTTTAATCATTTGATTAAAACGGAGCAGATCTAATGAATTATTCAGAGCAATAACAACACAATTATCTTAATTCTATTTTTTCTTCTCTATGAAATATCACACACAGACCTTTATCTAGATCCTGAGCACCTGCCAAATAAATAAGTCATTATTAGTGTTCTGCTGAAAGCCCCCCCAGAAGAAAAAAAAAACAATACATATTCATAAACAAACAAAATTAGAAGTCAGTGTTCTGAAAAAGGAGTGCTTGAAAAACACCATGATCTTAAGCTTTACAGAACATATCATTGTACTCAGTGTAGGAGGTGAAGACAAGAGGCAATTTATTCTGCAGCTGGTTTCAAAATAAACACAGCAAAGAAAGATAAGGAGTGAAAGAGGGATAAATCCACCAGTAGCAAACTTGATGGACAGACAGGCTGCCATTAACAATGCTGTTGCCTTTGTAAGTACAGAGTGATGTGGAGATACCCTGGCATTTATACTGTAGACATGGTCCTTAAAGATTTTACACCTCCAATTCCTTAGAATTATCAGCTATCTCCAGCCTGTCAGTCATCCAAGCAATCTTAGATTTTTAGCTCACAGGCCAGGCAGATTATTGACAAAGCAATCAGGGTGATATAACACACCCTGACAAACAGAAGTGAGGGGATTGTGTTTACCATGTTCACTGCACCAATTCAGCTAAATTAATTCTTAACACTGAAAGTAAACTTTCTCTTGATAACCATTCACCCCCTACCAGTGTTGTTTTGCTCCACAGCACTAGCTTGAGTGGAAGTGTAATAGTGCCCTGATGTAAGCAATTTAATCTGGTGGGGACTAATAGAAACAAGAAAGGTATATGTCTCCACAGCAAGAAGGCTAATGAGGACATCTGTAAATAAAAATAACCTCTAGGTTAGAATCACGTTAAGGATTTGACTTAAGTACACAAAAGTAGGAGATTTCTAAATTAGGTCTGCCATTCTGTCTTTAGTTTACCCCTTCATCTGCAGAAATTGAATACATACAACTCAAGTCTAAAAAGCGAAGGTGACAAAACAATAACCATAGCACAAACAAAAGACAAAAATAGCGATCTAATAAAATTTATCCCAGGCAGCTTTTTTACATTGTATTTTTGCCCAAAGGAAGTTTTAGTGTTTGAGTAATAAATTCTTACAGCAGGGGCAAGGAGGGTTTGGAGGGGCAAAAAATAAATTTTGAAGGCAAAACATCAGCACACTCTTAAGTTTAGCAGCCATTTCAGGCACTGCTAACATTCAGAGCTAATTTTTTGAACTATGCTAATTTTAAAATGTATGTTACCTATTAAATCACTTACGGAACATAAGTGCCATGTGTAATTGCTATGTTGAAATCATTTCTCTGGTCTGTCTCATAGTTTGGATTTGTAAAGCTAATTTTAATAGCATTAGACTAAAATTCACGTGTTTTTCATGGAGAATTCTAATGCTGTAGTAATTACATGAAAATATTTTGTCTTTCAAATGCTTTTGAAGTATCTTTGGATGTATATTTATTTACAGAACTGTCTAAATTTCATGAACGTAACATGAATGTTGACTTTCTTCTAAACTAGGAGTTGAATATAACTTCTATTGTATCAATGGAGAATTTTTATAAAATGCATGAATAAATTTGTTTAAAATATATTTATGTCTTTTCCACAATCACAACACAATACATAATAGCTAAAAAATTAAGAACTATTAAACATCTTAAAATCAAAGAAATCAAGTGACTCACTAAAATTTCATCATCTTAGCTTCATCTCTTTTCATTTTTGGTGACATGTAGAACTTTTTGCTCATGCATTTATTTTAGAATCTGGTTCCTGTCTTTCCTTTTAAATCTGACCTGGACAAGTACCCCTTATATTGAATAACCTCCAACACCCTGACCTTGCTGCTCTTTCTCATAATTGCCAACTTCGTTGCCACCCCAAGGTTTTTATATCTGCTGCTGCCACCCCCAAGTTTTTGCATGATGAGAATCTTCACAGGAGGCGCTGGAATGTTACCTTCTCCAAGATGCCTTTACTAACCCCCTGATTAAAAGACCATCTTTCATTCTTCTTCTATCCCCTTACGCTGCTTTATTTTCTTTATGAAACATATCACTACTCAAAATCAGACAGTTGATTAACCTATTCACTTGTTACCTATTCCCTCTACTAGGATATAAGGTTCGTGGTGACTGGATCTTTGTCTTACTGTCACTGGGGTATGTCTACCACTGAGGGGGGTTTCCGCATAACTCTGTCAAAAGAATGAGGAACTGATTCCGATAATGTCAGTGGAAGTGAGCGGTAAAAGAAAAAAATTGGGATTGCATGTTTTACACAATTTACTAGATTGTAGAAAGCAAGAGAGAATAAGATCAAGATTACTGTTTTCTATCATAGTTACTTAGCACAGTAGATAAAACAATATGTAAAACTTGTCTAGGGGGAGAATATGGTAAATTAGGCTTTGGACATATGTTGAGGCATCAAAGAGACATTCATAGAAACAATCCTTAGACAGAAAAGGATTCGAACAGTGGTTCTCCACTAGAGGCTATTTTGGCCCCAGGAGATATTTGGCAATGTCTAGAGACAATTTTGTGTGTGTGTATGTGTGGTACAATTGGGGGTTGCTACTGGTATCTAATAGGTAAAGGCTAGAGATATTGCCAACCACCCTGCAATGTACAGGACAGCTCCCCATGACAAAGTGTTGTTTGGCTCAATAGTGGTAATGTCAATAGTGGTAATATTGAAGAACTCTGAGTTAGAGGTACAGATAGATGTGAGACATCTAAAAGACATGGTTGATAAAATGAGGGTGGATAAACTGTATAAAAGAATGATTGCAGATAGCTGATAGGACTAATTGACATTTATCTAGCACTTACTGTCTATCAGACATAGTTCAAGCATTTTACATATTAACTCATGTAATCATGAAGCAATCCTATGAGATAGATAACAGCAACCATTATTTTACAGATGAAAACACATAAAGTGTAGCAACTTGCTCAAAATCATAAAGCTAGAAAATGTTAGTACTAAGATTCAAAAGCAGGTAATTAGATTCTAGAGGTCAAATATAACTTTTGCAAATTACTGTCTTTTACAGTAAAAGTTTTTAAAAAAAGCCAGCAATGCAGGTATAAAAAACTGGGTAGAAGCTCAGAAAGCAACCTGAAGTTGAAGAAGCCCAAAAGTATTTCAAAAAGCAGCTATCCCATGGTGTCAGATGCTAAATGGAGCAAAAAAAAATGTCATGGGAATTGGCAAATGGTCATTGGTGACCTTCTTGGAGAACACGAACAGGAAGTGACATTCATGACAACAGTCAGACAAGTGATTTGTTGTCTTTTCTGAAGGAAATGTATTGTTCAGTAGTTTGAGGGAGTATCAGGATTGAGGCAAAGATGTTTTAAGCTCAAGAATCTCAGTTTTGGGAAGCAGAAAATAGACTGAGTGCTAAGTGTTTGGGACTAAAATTTGGCCCGTGAAGTTGTAGAAAGCTTGGAACACCCTATGGAGAAGGTAATAAGAATCAACCTGAAGTACATTTTTAAAATGTGAGGCAAATGTCCAGATGAAATATAAAAAAAAAGCATGAGTTTTTAAAAACCTGAAACATCCACTTTCCTTCCTTTTCTATAAAGATGTAATTGATACTGAACACTGCCTGAGACTGAGCTGGGCATGGGCTATGACAAAATGTAACTGGCATAGGAACATCTCAGTTGAGCTAAATATTATTGTTGAAATGACTGGTTATAGGATGAGATGGCTGAGAAGATGGTTGAAGGAAGTTGGCTACATGAGGTCAAGGTTCTGGGGCTGGCTAGGGGAAATAAAAGTGAGATTGGGGGTACTGAGGGATCAAAAATGGAGAGGACTGTAGCTCAAAAAACCCCATTTTCATATTTTTTCCAACCAGAAACTAGCTAACTATGAAGAACGTTACTAGCTAACTATGAAGAACGTTTCCTTAGTAAAAATTATAAAGCCCATTAAAAATAACAGCAAATTTCCATCTATGAAATATATGGATAAGACAACAGTTTAAGATTTTGATCTAGAACCCTCGTACTTAAAGTGTTGTTCTCTGACAAGCAGTGTTCTCATCACCTGGGGTGGGTATCACTTGCTAGACGTGCAAAATCTCGGATCCCATCTCAGATTTATTGAATCAGAGCCTGTTTTTACCAAGATGTCCTGTGATTTGTATACCCATTAAAGTTCCATAAGCACTTATGTAGATTCATACTGATTTTTCTTCTATTTTGTTCTAAGCCATGGTTCCTTCTTGCGAAATATAATATTATGTGACTCTAAGATAGTATAGTTGAGTTGGAGATACGGACATGTCTAATGCCATGTCTTTTCACTGATCAGCACTGCCCTCTCAGAAATGTCTAGTTTTCTGCAGAAAACAGTTTGCAAACCACTGGCTGAGGATGTTTCAGGATCCTTAATTATGGACTCACATGTTGTAATCAGGGACACCATACTTGCTGTGTGACATTGGTCTGGCCACATGGAATGCTGAGTTTCCCCCATTCTTCACCACTACATAGTTTATAATTGACTTGCTGTTGATGCAATGACATTTCCTCTTTCCTATTTTAAGAGAGTTGTTTGTTAGACTTTAAAGTTAATATGTAAATTGTTTTATTTTTCACCTGATCTATGGACTTTATTTGCATTTCACCAGTTTTTCCTGAATGTCCACTTTCTGTTCCAGACTGGAGCCAGAGAACCACATTACATTTAGTTATCTTGGTTCCCCAGACTCTTCTGGCCTGTGGAAGAGTTTCAGGCTTTTCTTGTTTATCAGAACCTTGACAGTCTCAAGGAGTACTAGCTAAATATCGTGCAATACCATCACCCAAGTCTAGGTTTATTGTTGTTGTTGTTGTTTTCTCACACTAGTCTGGGGTTATGAACTTTTGGAAAGAAGAGCAGAGATATAAAGATCTCTTCATATCATATGTCTGAGGGATTTAATATCCACAGGGCATCACTGATAGTGTTAGCCTTCATGGCTTGGTTAACGTTGTGTTTGCCAGGTTTCTCCACTGTAAAGTTACTATTTATCTCTCTCCTATTCTTGTATTTGGAAATGAGTCACTATATCTCAAAGGTGGGGAATGAGGTGCCACTTCCTAGAAGGTAAATTACCAAGTATGTAAATTTTTTTTTTTAGTTATTTCTGAGATATACATTTAAAGGTAATAACTAGAATTATGACTCAGAACATTATACCAGAACATATAAGGTTTTTAGAAATTTCATGTAATGTCTGAAACATTTATATTAACATATTTCCATACAAATAACCCAAAAAAAGTTTAGTATTAGTTGTTTTTTTGTTGTTTGTTTATACTGCAGGTTCTTATTAGTCATCAATTTTACACACATCAATGTATACATGTCAATCCCAATCACCCAATTCAGCACACCACCATCCCCACCCCACCGTGGTTTACCCCCCTTGATGTCCATACGTTTGTTCTCTACATCTGTGTCTCAACTTCTGCTGTGCAAACTGGTTCGTCTGTACCATTTTTCTAGGTTCCACATACATGTGTTAATATACGATATTTGTTTTTCTCTTTCTGACTTCACTCTGTATGACAGTCTCTAGATCCATCCACATCTCAACAAATGACTCAATTACATTCCTTTTTATGGCTGAGTAATATTCCATTGTATATATGTACCACATTTCTCTATCCATTCGTTTGTCAATGGGCATTTAGGTTGCTTCCATAACCTGGCTATTGTAAATAGTGCTGCAATGAACATTGGCGTGCATGTGTCTTTTTTTGAATTATGGTTTTCTCTGGGTATATGCCCAGTAGTGGGATTGCTGGATCATATGGTAATTCTATTTTTAGTTTTTTAAGGAACCTCCATATTGTTCTCCATAGTGGCTGTATCAATTTACATCCCCACCAACAGTACAAGAGGTTTCCCTTTTCTCCACACCCTCTCCAGCGTTTGTTGTTTGTAGATTTTCTGATGATGCCCATTCTAACAGGTGTGAGGTGATACCTCATTGTAGTTTTGATTTGCATTTCTCTAATAATTAGTGATGTTGAGCAGCTTTTCATGTGCTTCTTGGCCATCTGTATGTCTTCATTGGAGAAATGTCTATTTAGGTCTTCTACCCATTTTTGGATTGGGTTGTTTGTTTCTTTAATATTGAGCTGCATGAGCTGTTTATATATTTTGGAGATTAATCCTTTGTCCGTTGATTCTTTGCAAATATTTTCTCCCATTCTGAGGGTTCTCTTTTCATCTTGTTTATGGTTTCCTTTGCTGTGCAAAAGCTTTGAAGTTTCATTAGGTCCCATTTGTTTATTTTTATTTTTATTTCCATTACTCTAGGAGGTGTATCAAAAAAGATCTTTCTGTGATTTATGTCAAAGAGTGTTCTTCCTGTGATTTCCTCTAAGAGTTTTATAGTGTCTGGTCTTACATTTAGGTCTCTAATCCATTTTGAGTTTATTTTTGTGTATGATGTTAGGGAGTGTTATAATTTCATTCTTTTACATGAAGCTGTCCAGTTTTCCCAGCACCACTTATTGAAGAGACTGTCTTTTCTCCATTGTATATCTTTGCTTCCTTTGTCATAGATGAGTTGGCCATAGTTGCGAGGGTTTATCTCTGGGCTTTCTATCTTGTTCCATTGACCTATATTTCTGTTTTTGTGTCAGTACCATATTGTCTTGATTACTGTAGCTTTGTAGTATAGCCTGAAGTCAGGGAGTCAGATTCCTCCTGCTCCATTTTTTTCCCTCAAGACTGTTTTGGCTATTCGGGGTCTTCTGTGTCTCCATACAAATTTTAAGATGATTAGTTCTAGTTCTGTAAAAAAATGCCATTCGTAATTTGATAGGGATTGCATTGAATCTGTAGATTGTTTTGGGTAATATAGTCATTTTCACAATGTTGATTCTTCCAATCCAAGAACATGGTGTATCTCTCCATCTGTTGGTATCATCTTTAATTTCTTTCATCACTGTCTTATAGTTTTCTGCATACAAGTCTTTTTGTCTCCTTAGGTGGGTTTATTCCTAGGTATTTTATTCTTTTTGTTGCAATGGTAAATGGGAGTGTTTCCTTAATTTCTCTTTCAGATTTTTCATCATTAGTGTATAGGAATGCAAGAGATTTCCATGCATTGATTTTGTATCGTGCAACTTTACCAAATTCATTGATTAGCTCTAGTAGTTTTCTGGTGGCATCTTTAGGATTCTCTATGTATATTATCATGTCATCTGCAAACAGTGACAGTTTTACTTCTTCTTTTCCGATTTGGATTCCTTTTATTTCTTTTTCTTCTCTGATTGCTGTGGCTAGGACTTCCAAAACTATGTTGAATAATAGTGGTGAGCGTGGACATTCTTGTTTTGTTCCTTGTTTTGTTCCTGATCTTAGAGGAAATGCTTTCAGTTTTCCACCATTGACAATGATGTTTGCTGTGGGTTTGTTGTATATGGCCTTTATTATGTTGAGGTAGGTTGCCTCTATGCCCTCTTTCTGAAGAGTTTTTTTTTATCATAAATGTGTGTTGAATATTGTCAAAAGCTTTTTCTGCATCTATTGAGATGACCATATGGATTTTCTTATTCAGTTTGTTAATATGGTGTATCACATTGATTGATTTGCATATATTGAAGAATCCTTGCATCCCTGGGATAAATCCCACTTGATCATGGTGTACGATCCTTTTAATATGTTGCTGGATTCTGTTTGCTAGTATTTTGTTGAGGATTTTTGCATCTATATACATCAGTGCTATTGGTCTGTAATTTTCTTTTTTTGTAGTATCTTTGTCTGGTTTTGGTGTCAAGGTGATGGTGGCCTCATAGACTGAGTTTGGGAGTTTTCCTTCCTCTGCAATTTTTTGGAAGAGTTTGATAAGGATGGGTGTTAGCTCTTCTCTAAATGTTTGATAGAATTAACCTGTGAAGGCGTCTGGTCCTGGACTTTTGTTTGTTGGAAGATTTTTAATCACAGTTTCAATTTCATTACTTGTGATTGGTCTGTTCATATTTTCTGTTTCTTCCTGTTTCAGTCTTGGAAGGTTATACCTTTCTAAGAATTTGTCCATTTCTTCCAGGCTGTCCATTTTATTGGCATAGTGTTGCTTGTAGTAGTCTCTTAGGATGCTTTGTATTTCCGTGGTGTCTGTTGTAACTTCTCCTTTTTCATATTTAATTCTATTGATTTGAGTCCTCTCCCTCTTTTACTTCTTTTTTTTTTTTTTTTTTTGTGGTATGTCGGCCTCTCACTGCTGTGGCCTCTCCCGTTGTGGAGCACAGGCTCCGGACATGCAGGCTCAGCAGCCATGGCTTACGGGCCCAGCTGCTCCACGGCATGTTGGATCTTTGCGGACTGGGGTACGAACCCGTGTCCCCCGCATCGGCAGGCAGACTCTCAACCACTGCACCAGCAGGGAAGCCCTCTTCCTCTTTTTCTTGATGAGTCTGGCTAATGGTTTATCAATTTTGTTTATCTTCTCAAAGAACCAGCTTTTAGTTTTATTGATCTTTGCTATTGTTTTCTTTGTTTCTATTTCATTTATTTCGGCTCTGATCTTTATGATTTCTTTCCTTCTCCTAACTTTGGAGTTTGTTCTTCTTTTTCTAGTTCCTTTAGGTGTAAGGTTAGATTGTTTACTTGAGTTTTTTTTTGTTTCTTGAGGTAGGCTTGTATAGCTATAAACTTCCCTCTTATAACTGCTTCTGCTGCATCCCATAGGTTTTGGATCGTCGTGTTTTCATTTGTCTCTAGGTATTTTTTGATTTCCTCTTTGATTTCTTCAGTGATCTCTTGGTTATTTAGTAACGTATTTTTTAGCCTCCATGTGTTTGTGTTTTTTACTTTTTTTTCCCTGTAATTCATTTCTAATCTCATAGAGTTGTGGTCGGAAAAGATGCTTGTTATTATTTCGATTTTCTTAAATTTACTGAGGCTTGATTTGTGACCCAAGATGTGATCTATCCTGGAGAATGTTCTGTGCGCACCTGAGAAGAAAGTGTAATCTGCTGTCTTGGGATGGAATGTCCTATAAATATCAGTGAAATCTATCTGGTCTGTTGTGTCATTTAAAGCTTCTGTTTCCTTATTTATTTTAATTTTGGATGATGTGTCCATTGGTGTAAGTGAGGTGTTAAAGTCCCCCACTGTTATTATGTTACTGTTGATTTCTTCTTTTAGAGCTGTTAGCAGTTGCGTTATGTATTGAGGTGCTCCTGTGTTGGGTGCATATATATTTATAATTGTTATATCTTCTTCTTGGATTGATCCCTTGATCATTATGTAGTGTCCTTTCTTGTCTCTTGTAACATTCTTTATTTTAAAGTCTATTTTATCTGATATGAGTATAGCTACTCCAGCTTTCTTTTGATTTCCATTTGCATGGAATATCTTTTTCCATCCCCTCACTTTCAGTCTGAATGTGTCCCTAGGTCTGAAGTTGGTCTCTTGTAGATAGCATATAGATGGATCTTGGTTTTGTATCCCTTCAGCAAGCCTGTGTCTTTTGGTTGAAGCATTTAATCCATTCATGTTTAAGGTAATCAGCGATATGTATGTTCCTATGGCCATTTTCTTAATTGTTTTGGGTTTGTTTTTGTAGGTCCTTTTCTTCTCTTGTGTTTCCCACTTAGAAGAGTTCCTTTAGCATTTGTTGTAGAGCTGGTTTGGTGGTGCTGAATTCTCTTAGCTTTTGCTTGTCTGTAAAGCTTTTGATTTCTCCATTGAATCTGAGTGAGATCCTTCATGGGTAGAGTAATCTTGGTTGTACGTTCTTCCCTTTCATCACTTTAAGTATATCCTGCCACTCCCTTCTGGCTTGTAGAGTTTCTGCTGAGAAATCAGCTGTTAACCCTATGGGACTTCCCTTGTATGTTATTTGTCATTTTTCCCTTGCTGCTTTCAATAATTTTTCTTTGTCTTTAATTTTTGCCAGTTTGATTACTATGTGTCTCAGCATGTTTCTCCTTCATTTTATCCTGTATGGGACTCTCTGTGCTTCCTGGACCTTAATTTAATCTTTGAATTCCCAGTATTAATTAATCACAATGCCTGGTATGCAGTATGCATTTCCTAAGTATTCACTTTTTGAATAAACTAGTTATTTTTTTATAAAATAAAAAGTATCACAGATCACATGGCCTTGTAGTTTCCAAAAGATTAATTCTCCTCCAGTGGGTAAATTAAAAAGGTTCATTAGGTGCCAGAAGTTTTTAGAGTCCGTACCAAACATATTGACCAAACAATTCCATTAAGTCCTCAAAACTTGTCCAAGCTAACCTATTCATTAGATTCTATAATTTGTTATTTATTATTTTATAAAATGAACATTGATTTAACAATGTGTTGCTGTAGCAACCAAAAATATAAACTCTATGTCAAATTATTAAGTGGAACTATGAAAGACTGATATTAATTTCACTAAAATAGTATATCTCATTATATCAAAATCTATGTAGAGAGATCTGTGTAATGACCTCTTTTGAGTAGTTTACTGCCAGTGACTCATTCTTAAGGATAATGATAATTAATTTACAGAATAACTCAGAGGTCATGGAAACATTTTAATGGTGGTATATTTTGGAATTCAAACTACTATTTTCCCTATATTGACTATATTTAAAACAAACAAATGATAATCTGTGTATATATAAGCATATATATGTATTTACATACAATAATAATATAAATACTGGCATGTTTCTTGATCCATTAGTATGATATATGCAAATATATATATGCGTATATACATTTAAGCCTTTGTACAAACAAAACTGAAAAAAAAGATGCCTTATTTTATGATACAATGCCATATAGGAAATCTCTCCATGTGGCACAAGGTTAATGTAAAGGAAAATTTCTATTATTTCTGACCTCTGAATAATTTTCTAGTATGATCAGGAATAATGAAAAATGCTATAAATCCCTTTAAAGCAATATGTTCTTGAATTGATTACCATTGCTCACAGAAAAGGAAACCAGCTGTATATGACAATGATAATTTGTATGTTTAATTATTTATAAGGATGCAACGGTTGAGTTTCTAAAAATCTTTCCATAAAAAATTCTCCATATAAATCTGTGATATACAGCAATGCTACTTCATCTTTGCTTCCAGCCAGGCAGCATAAACCCTTTCATTAGTACACGCCTTCACTTAAGGGAATTGCTTTAACAAAGGGATCCAGCACATCATTATGACTTTTAGAGTTAAGAGATGACTGTGGTAAAACAATAAATACCCCATCTTATTAAGATGCTTCAGTTATGGCAGTACTGAGCTGTTTTCTATTTGGTTTCCACACAACACATTTTAGTTCCTGCAGAAACCCAGGGATGCACTCCAGAGAAACACATAATGAGGTCAGATGGAAAATCTTGTCTTGTTTCAGATATGAATTCAACCCATCCTTTCTTTCATGTGAGACAATATTCGCAGAAGGAACTGATGCTGACATGTTTTAACTTCACTGACACTGAAAATCTTTTCTCCTCAGTTGGTGCTTTTAGCTTCCACCTGAAAAAAAAAATCTATGCAGAATAATATTAGCAGAGATGGCCACACACAAAAAACCTGATTGTTTATTCACCCCTTGCTATATCCACTACTCAACTGTGTCAGAGAATCTTTGCCTTATAAAATATGAATAATAAGGGCTTCCCTGGTGGCACAGTGGTTGAGAGTCCACCTGCTGATGCAGGGGACACGGGTTCATGCCCCGGTCCAGGAAGATCCCATGTGCCGCGGAGCGGCTGGGCCCATGGGCCATGGCCGCTGGGCCTGCGCGTCCGGAGCCTGTGCTCCGTAACGGGAGAGGCCACAACAGTGAGAGGCCCGCATACAGAAAAAAAAAAAAAAAAAAAAAGAATAATAAGAATCAGTGCTGGTTGAGGCCATTTATTTTGTTGCACTTTATCTTCGGAGCCTAGAGTCTTGTAAATTGGGCAGGAGAAGCAGAAGATATAACAGTGGGGAAGGGGATAAAGAAAACAAGTAACAGTTTTATATTTTCAAGACCACAAGTTTGGCATTTAGCTGTCACAGGGAGGTTCTTCACTTCGAAACCAACCCCTAGATCCACTCTATGTGACTGTGTGAAGTTAGAACAATGTGTCAAGACCTAGTTCCCATCTTTCATGTAACTCTTTGAATAACAGCCAAAGAAATAACTTAGTATTATCTGAATTGAAATTAATCATATTAAACCTCTAGTTAGTCTTTTTTCTTTTCTGCATGTTAAATATAATTTGTGCCTAATAAGAAAAACCAGACTAATCTGTATCCAGGAATCGAGTTGCCCAGAAGAACACAGAGGAGACACCCCGATGCAAACATGGTCTTTGTTAGAAATAACCAAGCATGGTAAGAAAAGATGCTATAGACAATAAAAATACAGATGCTTCTTTGAATATATGCTCTATGTCTCAGAAGAGATTGTGTTTGAAGCTTTGTCCTGTTAAAAAAAAAAGTACCTACACTTAGATTTATTTGTGGTATTTCTACCTCATTTAGCTTTGCTGTGTCTTTCTTACTTTGTCAGAAACTTGTTCACAGGAATGTAATAAAAATAAATGAAGATGAGCCTCAGAGTCCTCATTCGGCCCTTGGGAGGCCACCATTCTAGTCAGGTCCTGCCCTCAGAATCTGTGCTTCCTCATCTGTTTTTAAAAAAAAGAAAAAAAGAAGAAGAAGAAACTATGCTTTCTAGGATTCTTTCTACAATGACTACCCTATTATTCCTTTCAAAAGGAGTCCTGACTCTGATGATAGTTTTTATTCACATAAGAAGATCTAAACCAGAAACCATTTTTCCTAGACTCTATTCTGTGTGTGCAAGTTTTGATGGTGAATAACTTAATCTCTGTATCTTTTGAGAAAAAGTACAAGACCTATTTCAAAGGGAAGATTTATTGTCTCCTGAACGATGTGCCTTAAGTTCCAAAAAGGAAGTTGCAAATCAATACAAGTTACTATATTGTCATTCTGAATACAATTTTGAAGACGTAAGTTTTATCTAAAACTTAGAGTGAATTTTTTGACCAGATGATTTAGTTCTAATACTTGAACCTATATGGCAGCTTTTGATCCTGTCAACTTTCATAGATACCCAGAGTCAAAATGAAAATATAGCCACTATTGGGGACTGAGTGGAAGGGTCAAGTGATGTATGGTGAGAAATCTAGTTTTGAATGTATATCTAGTACTTTCTCCTTGATGAGGCACCAGATGTGAAAACTGCCAGCACAGGATGTTGCATTAAGTAAACATTAAATGAATGAATATATGTTGAATACATTGAAGACCATACACAAATAAATAGAAAAGTATAATAAAAATAGAAAAGATACTCTGGTAGAAACAGAGCACATTCGTTATCTATGATGTGAGCACAAAAATTTTAAGTCACACTGTAATCAACTATTACATATTTTAGCTATATTTTTGACTCCATTTTCTTTATTATTAAATTCTTGGTATAAGAATAATAAATGACTTATATTGTCATTCACTGAATTATCAAATATAAAAATTATATTTGAAATTATAAATGTATGATTTTCTTTATAAAAATAGTTCAAAAATCATAAAGCAAAAACTAAAGTCCACCTGACACTCCAATTCCCCCTGCCCAGTCCCCAGAAATTTACTCTCTGTTAAGAATTGTTTTATATGGCCTACCTAAGGAGACAAAAGACCTGTACTCCAAAAACTATGAGACACTAGTGAAAGAAGTCAAAGAAGACACAAACAGATGGAAAGATATACCATGTTGTTGGACTAGAAGAATAAATATTGTCAAAATGACTATACTACCCAAGGCAGTCTACAGATTCAGTATGATTCCTATCAAATTACCAATAACATTTTTCACAGAATTAGAACAAAAAATCTTGAAATTTGTATGGCGACACAAAGGACCCTGAATAGCCAAAGCAATCTTGAGAAAGAAAAATGGAGCTAGTGGAATCAGGCTCTCTGACTTCAGACTATACTACAAAGCTGTAGTCATCAAAACAGTATGGTAGTGGCACAAAAATAGAAGTATAGGTCAATGGAACAGGATAGAAAACCCAGAAATAAACCCATGCACCTATGGTCAATTAATCTACTACAAAGGAAGAAAGATTATATGACAGTCTCTTCAACAAATCCTAGGAAAACTGGACAACTACATGTAAAAACAAAATGAAATTAGGTCATTCTTTAACACCATACCCAAATATAAGCTCAAAATGGATTAAAGACCTAAATGTGAGATGGGACACTATAAAACTCCTAGAGGAAAACATAGGCAGAACACTCTCTGACATAAATCACAGCAATACTTTTTTCCGATCCATCTCTCAGAGTAATGGAAGTAAGAACAAAAATAAACAAATGGGACCTAATTAAACTCAAAAGCTTTTACTCAGCAAAGGAAACCATAAACAAAATGAAAAGACAACCCACAGACTGGGAAAAAATATTTGCAAATGATGTGACCAAAAAGGGATTAGTCTCCAAAATTTACAAACAGCTCCTGTGGCTTAATATCATCAAAACAAACAACCCAATCAAAAAATGTGCAGAAGACCTAAATAGACATTTTTCCAAGGAAGACATATGGATGGCCAAGAGACACATGAAAAGATGTTCAACATCACTAATGATTAGAGAAATGCAAGTCAAAACTATAATGAGATATCACCTCACACCAGTCAAAATGGCTATCATCAAAAAAATCCACAAACAATAAATGCTGGAGAGGGTGTGGAGAGAAGGGAACCCTCCTACACTGTTGGTGGGAATGTAAATTTGTACAGCCACTATGGTGAACAGTATGGAAGTTCCTTAAAAAATTAAAAATTGAACTGCTATATAACCTGCAATCCCACTCCTGGGCATATACCTGGAGAAAAACATGGTCTGAAAGGATATATGCACCACAATGTTCATTGCAGCACTGTTTACTATAGCCAAGACATGGAAGCAACCTAAATGTCCATCAACAGAGGAATGAATAAAGAAGATGTGGTACATATATACAATGGAATATTACTCAGCCATAAAAAAGAATGAAATAATGCCATTTACATGGATGAACCTAGAGATTGTCATACTGAGTAAAGTAAGTCAGACAGAGAAAGAGAAATATTGTATTATATCACTTATATGTGGAATCCAAAAAGAAATGATACAAATGAACATATTTACAAAACAGAAATGGACTCACAGACTTAGAATGAACTTATGGTTACCAGGGGTTGTGGGGGAAGGGTGGAGGGAAGGGATAGTTAGGGAGTTTGGGATTGACATGTACACACTGCTATATTTGAAAAGGATAACCAACAAGAACCTACTCTATAGCACAGGGAACTCTGCTTAATGTCATGTGGCAGCCTGGATGGGAGGAGAGTCTGGGAGAGAATGGATACATGTATGTGTATGGCTGAGTCACTTTGCTGTGCACCTGAAACTATTACAACACTGTTAATCAGCAATACTCCAATATAAAATAAAGTTTACAAAGATTACAGTTTATTGCTCTGTAGGATATTAAAAATTTTTTTATGTAAATCAGCAATCATATTCAAGCAGCCTTTCTTTCAGGGACTTGGAACAATTTACTTTTTCCAGTTCTCTTAGTGCCAGCCTTACCATCCTGATGGTCCCTTCATTAATGAATTGAATAAATCATTGCTCACTTTAAAAAAAAGAAATTTTATATGTATACAAGCATATTTGTATATGTATAAAATTATTTTAAATTTTTTATTGAGATAAAATATATGTAACATAAAATTTTGCATTTTAAGTGTACAATTCAGTGGCATTAATTACATTTACAATATTGTGTAGCTGTCATCACAATCTATTTCTAAACATTTCATCACCTCAAACAAAAACTCTGTTACCATTAAGCAATAATTCCCCATTTCCCTCTACTCCCAGTCACTGCAGTCCCTGGTAACTTTCTATGTCCATGAATTTACCTATTCTATTTATTTCATGTAAGTGGAATCATACAGTATTTGTCCTTTTATGTCTGGCTTATTCCACTTAGCATAATGTTGCCAAGGTTCATCTGTGTTGTAGCATGTATAAAAACTTCATTCCTTTTTATGGCTGAATAATATTCTATTGTATGTATATACCACATTTTGTTTATCCATCATTTGCCTATGAACACTTTTGTTTCCACCTGTTGACTATAGTGAATAAACTGTAATGAACATTGGCATAAAAGTATCTGCTTGAGCTCCTGTTTTCAATTCTTTGGAGTATACACCTAGGAGTGGAGTTGCTGGGTCATATGATAATTCTGTTAAACTTTTTGATGAACCGTTAAACTGTTTTTCACAGTGGCTGCACCATTATACATTCTTTCAGCAATGTATGAGGGTCCCAATTTCTTTGCTTTTCCATCAGCTTTAGTTATATTTGGTTTTAAAAAAAGCCCTTATGGACATTTACATGAGCATAAAGTGGTATCTCGTGGTTTTGATTTGAATTTCCCCAATGACTAATGATGTTGAGCATCTTTTCTTTTGTTAATTGACTTCTTGTGAATGTATTTTTGGACAAATATCTATGAAAGTCTTTTACTCATTTTTTTAATTGGTTGTTTTCTCTTTGTTATTGAGTTGTAAGAGGTTTTTAAATATATTCTGGATATTAGTCCTTATTAGATATATAACTCTTAAATATTTTTCTCCCATTCTGTAGTTCGTTCTTTCATTTGCTTGATAATGTTCTTCGTTGAACAAAAGTTTTTAAATTAGGTGGAGTCCAATTTACCTACTCCTTTGTTGCTTATGCTTTTGGTATTCATATCCAAGAATCCATTGCCAAATTGAAGGTCATGAAGATTTGCTTATTATTTTCTTTCAGAGGTTTATGTTTTTAGCTCTTATGTTTAGGTCATTGATCCATATTGAATTAATTTTTGTGAAGTAAGTGTCCAACTTCATTTGTTATATATGACAATCCAGTTGTTTCAGCACCATTTGTTAAAGAAACTGTTCTTTCTTCATTGAATGGGTTTGATAACTTTGTCAAAAATAAATTGGCCATAGGCACATGGGTTTATTTATGAGTTCTCAATTATGTTCCTTTGGTCTATATGTCTCTCTTCATGCCACTACCACAATGCTTTGATTGTTGTAGCTTGATAGTAAAATTTGAAATTGAGAAGTGGGAGTACTCCAATTTTTTTCTTCTTTTTCAAGAATGCTTTGGCTATTCAGAGCTCTTTGAAATGTGTATGAATTTGAATATCAGCTTTTCTATTTCTGAAAAGAGGCTGTTGGAATTTTGATAGGAATTGTGTTACATCTATAGATTGCTTTTGGTAAAATTGACATCTTAACAATATTGTTTTATAATCCCAGAACACAAGATGTCTTTCCATTTTTTAAGTATTCTTTAATTTTTTCACCAGTGTTTTATAGTTTTCAGTGTACAAGACTTTTAGTTTCTTAGCTAAATTTATTCCTAGGTATTTTAATCCTTTGTATGCTATTGTAAGTATAATATCTTTCTTAATTTTATTTTTGGACTGTTGATTGCTTGTGAAACATAACTTACTTTTGTGTGTTGAACTTGTAACCTGTAACTTTGCTAAATTCACTTATTAGCTTTAGTAGCTTTCTTGTGGATTTTTTGTTTTATTTTGTTTTTTCTATATGTGAAATCATGTCATCTGCAAATAGAGATAGATCTACTTCTTCCTTTGCAATTTGAATACCTTTTGTTTCTTTTTCTTAGCTAATTGCTCTGGCTAGAACTTTCATAAAAATAGTTTATAACAGTGTTGAAAGTGGGCATCTTTGTCTTGTTCCTTATTTTAAGAGGAACCTTAAGATTAGTCACCACTGAGTATTATGTTAGCTGTGGGTTTTTTCATAAATGCCCCTTATCATGTGGAGAAAATTCCCTTCAATTCCTAGTCTCAGTGCTTTTTTTAGTTTATCATGAAAGTGTATTGAATTTTGTCACATGTCTTTTTCTGCATCTATTGAAATAGTCATATGATTTTTTTCTTCATTCTATTAAAGTGATGTACTATACTGATTGATTTTTCTTAACACAATTTCCATTCCTTGGATAAATCCCACTTAATCCCACTTAAATGATGTATAGTTCTTTTAATATGTTTTTAGAATTGGTTTGTTAGTATTTTGTGGAGAATTTTTTTACATCTATATTCATAAGGATTATTATTCAGTGAATCTCTTTGTGTGTGATTTCTTTTTTTAGTTTTGGTATAAAGGTAATTCTGGTCTCACAAAATGAGTTAGGAACTAATCTCTCTTCTTCTATTTTTTGAAGTGTTTGAGAAGAATTGATATTAATTCTTCTTTAAATGTTTGATAGAATGCACCGGTGAGGCCAACTGATAATGGACTTTTCTTTCTTTGGAGGTTTTTGAATACTAATTCAATCTCTCATTTTATGTCTGTTGACATTTTCTATTTTTTCTTGAGTCATTTTAAGTATTTTTGTGTTTCTTGAAGTTTGTCCAGTTCATTTTGAATTTCTAATTTGTTGGCATATAATTATTTATAATATATTATTATAAACCTTTTTTGTTTCTGTAAAGTTGGTAGTTAGTGGTCTTTACTTTCATTTCTGATTTTAATTATTCTTAATTTTTCTCTTTTTCTCCTCATCCATCTAGCTAAATGTTTGTCAATTTTTTTGTCTTTTCAAAGAATAGCTTTTGGTTTTATTGATTTTTTAAATTGTTTTTCTATTCTCTATTTCATTTATCTACACCCTAATCTTTATTATTTTCCTCCTCTGCCAGCATTGGGCTTAGTTTTCTAGTTCCTCCAGGTGTAATGTTAGGTTATTGATTTGAGTTCACTCTTTTTGAATGTAGATGTTTACAACTATATATTTCTCTGAGTACTGCTTTTGCTGCATTATCTAAGATTTGATATGTTGTGTTTTCATTTTCATTATTTTCAAGATATGTTATAATTTCCCTTATAGTTTCTTCTTTGATCCATTTGTTGTTAAGGAGTGTGTTAATTGCCACACAATTGTTAATTTTCAAGTTTTATTTCTGTTATGATTTCAAGCTTTTTTCCATTGTGGTGGGAGAAGACACTTTTGTATGAGTTCACTTTTTAAAGAGCTTTGACATTTTTTTTGTGGTCTAATATATGTTCATTCCTAGAGAGTATTCCCTGTGTGCTTAGGAGTGATGATATTCCATTGTTGTTAACTGGAGTTTTATATTTATCTAGTAGGTCTGGTTGGCTTATAGTGTTGTTCAAGTTCTCTATTTCCATACTGATTTCCTCTCTAGATGTTCTATCCATTATTGAAAGTAAAGTATTGAAATTTCCACCTGTGAGTGTAGAACTGTCTATTTTTACCTTTGATTCCATCAAAATTCAGTTCTTGTAGTTCAGGGCTCCTTTACTTGTTGCATACATAGTTATAATTTTTATACCTTCTTGATGATTAACCCTTTTATCAGTATATAATGTCATTTCATTAAAGTATATTTTGTCTGATGTTAGTATAACCACTTCAGCTCTCTTTGGGCCACCATTTGCATGGAATATTATTTTTCCATGTCTTTACTCTGAACATATTTGCTTACTTTCAATCAGATATTTAAGTCAATGTTAGA
Source organism: Leucopleurus acutus (assembly GCF_964270905.1). NCBI lineage: Eukaryota > Metazoa > Chordata > Mammalia > Artiodactyla > Delphinidae > Leucopleurus > Leucopleurus acutus. The sequence continues at coordinate 102,175,612 of NC_139145.1, forward strand.
GCAGTTTTAGGTTCACAGCAAAATTGAGACGAAGGTATAGAGATTTACCGTATACCTCCTGCCCTCACATATGCATAGTCTCTTTCATCATTAACAACCCTCACCAGAGGGTATGAACTGATGTCAACACATTATAACTACCCAGAGACCATAGTTTACTTGAGGGTTCACTCTTAGTGTTGTACATTTTATAAATTTGAACAAATTTATAATGCTATGTAAGTTGGGTCATTTTCTAAAATCCATCTGCCAATCACAGCTCTTTTGTTTTGGAACTTTAATCCATTTACATTTAATGTAATTACTGATAAGAAAGACTACTCTTCTGCCATTTTGCTAATTTTTCCATATGTCCTATACCTTTTTTGCTCCTCATTTCCTCTCTTACTGCCTTCTTTGGTGTTTAGTTGATTTTTTGTGGTAAACACACACTAGAATTCAATGAGAAGGAAATCAAATCCAAAAGGAAAGAGTGAGCTGAGACAAACAATTATAAGCAAAGAAAGAACGAAGCCTGTGGAAAAAAATCCAAATCATTGACTCATATAAAATCATAATGATAATAATGAAAAATCTGGAGAATATTTAAAAGCAAGGTGAACTTAAAACACTATAAAACAGTAACTAGAATAATAGGTTTTAGTTGATTAATGAAAACATATTTTATTGTGTTTGTATTAAAATAAAGATACAAAATAAGTTTGACTTTTGAAAATAATGAAGTAAAACCAAAGAGAAACTTCTCTCTATTTAATGGAAGGAAAGAAAGACAGTTAAATAAAAATCTTGATGAAGCCAGATGAGGTCAGGAAAGAAGAACATAAATACAAAAACAAATAAGCAAATAAATTAATTAATTAATACTGAAGATCAACATACATTTAAAAGCAATTATATAAGAAAATAACAATGAAAAAATTACAGTTTTATATGTCAATTATACCTCATTAAATTGACATTTTTACGTGTAAATTATATCTCATTAAGGCTGAAGTTTTCATGTCAATTATACCTCAATGAACCTAATTTTTTTTAAGCACAAATAAATGACCTGTATCATGGTTAAGTTTCACATTAAAAAGAAAAACCTATTCTAAACAAAACAATAAATTTTACTAAAATGATATATGTTTAAAGCAATATTATATAAATAATATTTATTAAAATAAGTTTTTACAGTTAATATAAACAGATTATTCCATTTTAAAGTTGGAATTCTCAGATGAGATATAAAATAAATAATACACAGCTGTTTTGTTAGTTTTCCATTACCGTTGTAATAAATTCCCACAAATTTATTTCCTTAAAAGAATACAGTTTTATTATCTTATAGTTCTCTAATTCATAGGTCCAACACTAGCCTCCCTGGGCTAAAACAAGGTGTCTGTAGGGCTATATCCATTCTTTTCATTCTTTTCTGTAGGCTCTCGGACATTTTATTGACTCTTGCAGGTCTTTGAGGCTTCCCATATTTCTTGGATCATGGCCCCTTCCTCCATCATCAGGGTCAGCAATGGCAAGTAAAGTCTTCCTCATGTTGCATCTGTTTGACCCATTTTCTATTGTGTCTTTGACCACAACCAGAAAAGTCTGTCTTCTTTTAAGGAATCATGTGATTAGATTGGGCCTATCCAGATAATCCATAATAATCCCCCCATCTTGAGGTCCATAGCCTCAATCACATATGCAAGTCCCTTTTACCATGTACGGTAACATTCACAGATTAATGAGATCAGGACATGGACATCTTTGAGCCACTATTTTGTCTATGAAAGTCTTATACTGCACACAAGAGGGTAACTAAAATATCACGGCAGAATATTTGAAAGCAAAAGGATAAAAAAGATATATTGGCTCAGTTACTGACCAAAATAATATTTGTGTCACTATAATATCATTGGATGAAATATACTTTAATCCTAAAGCATTACTAAGGAAGAATATATATTTTTTCCATTGAGGTTACATTTTAAATACTGGTCTAAGTTTCATCTGTTCACTTGCCTCATGAAGCCCAAGGACTTACTTCCTTTTTTTTTGTATGAATACAAAAGTCCACATCCAAGTCACTAGTGCCCATTTTCAGGCCCTTATGCTTTTAATTATTGCATTTCTGATCAAATTAAAGCTTACTAGAAGTTGTACTCCTTGGCCTACAAATTCAGCCTAAGGCATGAGTATAATTTAAGATTCTGTTGTTTGTAAAACATTTTGAGTGTCATTTGCACTATAATATCAAGGTCCCACACAGTAGGGACTAGAGAGTGTCAAATGAAAATGGGACCAGAGCTGTACCAGACGGTAACGTGAAACAAGGTGAAAAATATGGGATTTGTTTCAGACTAGTTTTAATTTAATAAGGTGATATCATGAGGACTAGCTAATTTCTCTGGAAACTTACTTTCATTATGGTTGAAATTCATAATGTAAATCAAATCATCATAATCAATATTAAAGGTGTAAAAGAGAGATACTATAATATTGGTAATGCATACGTGATATACCACCTATATGGAAGTATATGTGGTGCATATCGTAATGGCTAAGATCATAACCTCTGGAGTCAGACGATCTGTATTTTAACCTTGACTTCTCTCCTTATTTGCAGTGTGACCTTGGTTAAGTTACTTAACCTCTCTGTGCCTCACTTTCAACACCTATAAAGCAGAGTTAATAATGAAACCTATCTTTATGACAGGTTTGTTATTATTCGTAAAGCACTCCTTGCAAATTAAAGACAATGTAAATCAATACATTTCAGTACTGTCATCAAAATGGCAGTCAACAATAACAGTCTTTTTTGAGTACGGTATCTATTACTGCTTAGATCTGTGCTGACGTAAGTAATAAATATACTAAATATATATCACATAACTCTTGTCATCAAAATGACAAAAATACCTTATGAAGATTAGAAATATTTAATTGCTACACTGAGTGACATTGGGTACAACAGAATCCAGAAATTAAGAGTTTAGTTTAGGGGCTTCCCTGGTGGCACAGTGGTTGGGAGTCTGCCTGCCAATGCAGGGGACACCGGTTTGTGCCCCGGTCCATGAGGATCCCGCATGCCGCGGAGCGTCTGGGCCAGTAAAAAAAAGAGTTTAGTTTAGGCTTTATTATTCTATAAGGAGAGCAATTTAGTACATGAGGCCAGGGAAGTGCAAAAAAGTGATCTCTAATAAATCTATGGCACATTCCTCTGCTATTTTAATGTTTCTCAAGTGCTATAACTATACATATAAAACATAGAGAAAAGAAGGTACTGACAAGACACACAATCTATTAAATAAGCCACTTGCACTTAGTATGATAGCTGAGGTATTTTGGGGTCTAGGCAGCAATGTATCTTCCAGACTACAAAGAAAAAATTTAACATCTTACATTTAGCTTACACTTGCAGGACCAGTACATGGTATTCAAGAACCTGATGGGTCATTTAATAATGACAAAACACAGTTATTAAAGATGAAGGAGAATAACTGAGTGGCTAAAGGGGAGTTTCCAGGGGAACACCAAAAAAAAATTTGACACAGTGTAATGGCAACATAACATGCTTAAAAATGATGGTCCAGATACAGATCAGTGGTATTCAACAAGTTCATCAAAGCAACAGAAACATCTTCATGGACATGCATCCTCATTAGGTTCCCTAGGTGGAAAAAACTCCCTAACTTTAAATTTTAATTGCTTGCAATATAATGGGGGAGGGGAAAAGAAGGGGAAGGGTACTCAGTAAAAGCTGAATAAGACTCTATTATCTTAGAATTTTTTTAAGTTTGTGAAAATGCAATCTTGGAAATAAAATTCCTCAAGAGCAACACACAATTAGAAAGCCTTAAGTGAAATGGAGAGATTGAGATTGCTATCTCTGACCCTCCCTGTGGAAATAAATCCTATTATTTTCCATCAGAAGCCCACAGAGGGGTTTCCTTCAGGCCCTTATATTGCTGGTGTTGCAAGCCCTTCTGATTCATAGAGAATCAGAACATAAGCATAAGAACATAAACATCTTCATAGTTTTGTCAGTCCATCTCTTTTTTTTCCCCTTTCTATCTGCTCATATACAGAAAGTTTCTTCTCTTCTCTGTGTATATGTGTAGACATACATATTTACATATATATATAAATATGCATATACATTTTATATATATACATTTGAGACTATGCTAAATTTATTTAATTAAAAAAATCTAAGGCTTAAAGACAAAATTTGTAGGTCTTTCATAAAGTTAAGGAAGTCAAAATCTTCAAGAGTCAACTTGATGCTTAACAATTTTTTTAAATAGAATATTTAAAATAAACTTCTCTCATAATAGCCTTGATTTAACATTTAAAAATATTATTTACCGGGCTTCTCTGGTGGCGCAGTGGTTGAGAGTCCGCCTGCCGATGCAGGGAACACGGGTTCGTGCCCCGGTCTGGGAAGATCCCACATGCCGCAGAGCGGCTGGGCCCGTGAGCCATGGCCGCTGAGCCTGCACATCCGGAGCCTGTGCTCCGCAACGGGAGAGGCCACAACAGTGAGAGGCCCATGTACCACAAAAAAAAAAAAAAAAATTATTTACCATAACCTTTAAGAGACTATTTAACGGTGATAAATATTTACAAAGAAAATTAAAATCCTAAACCATCCTTGTCTTCTGAGAATTGGAGTGATGGGATACAGACCTAAGACATAAAACAAAATGTTGAAGTAAAATCATAAGTTAATATATAATGCATATTATTACATAAAATAAGAAAAGTTTATTTTCTCTTCTGTGTGGCTTATTTAAATTATTTTATTCTTCCATTGTTCGTTAAGCTTCAACTTAGTGCTAGGTACTCTGCTAGTGCCATGAATGTAAAGTGAACAATACATTTTCCTATCTTCAAGGAACTTAAAATCTAGTGAGAGGACACAGACAAGAAATAGCCGGCTATAAGACTTGAGAAGTTGTTAAAATAAAAGGGATGCTCAATATAGTATGAGGATTGGGGTGTAGGGAATCACCAAAACATCTAAGAGAAAGTGGCATGTAATCAACCTGAAGATTGAGGAAGGCGTGATCACAGTTGCACTAACTGCAGATAAAGAACATATTTCTTGTGGGAAACTACAAATAGATAATCAGATTTGGAAGAGAAGTGTTGGGGACTGAGGGTATGGTTTTAGAGATGAGGCTGAGGATAGAAGGAAGATAGGACTTAGTAAGCACTGCTAAGGAGTTATGCCTTTATCCTGTTGGTGGTGGAGGGGACTGGTACGTAGAAAATAAAGTCCAGGGAAAACAAAGATGACAGAAGTACAAGACATAAAATTAAAGCATCTCTAAAAGGCCCAATGCAAATAATACTAAATGGAAATTCTGAACTAAAAAAAAGTATTTTTTAGTCATTTTCAGAAACATATCTAGCATTAAAAGAGCTTATAGTTATGGAGATAGAATGCTATTATGCATTCGAAATGACCCTAAAGTTTTTCTAATCCATGAAGATCAAAAATGAGATTGAATCATAGTTTTCAGACAACTATGTATGTATAGAGATTACCTAAAGAGCAAAGCAGTATAAATCTAGGTGATAAAAGAGGTCTTTGCATGTGTCTTTTTTATACTATAAACTATTAATCTCAAGAGTACCTTTGCTGTAGAGATTTATGTAAATGCATGTTTTATCTCAGTTTCTGAAGTTACGAAACCTGAGTTCAGTACAAATAGCCCTCTTCCCACTACTTGTAAATATCTATACCTGTCAACATCGTTCAATTCAAATCCATCTCCATGAAGCCTCACTTAATTTCCCCAACTGGATGTTATCTCTCCCACCACCCCTAAGCTCCTGAGCAGATTTTGCTTCTCTTAAAAATATACATTTGTTATTTTGTAAAGTTTTCAATTTGTACTGATGTAGTGAGATGCAATAGATATGAAACAACAAAGTGTAATGCCAGATAAAAGTATGGACTTTTTCAAAGAAAATGACTAAACTAATAAGTATTTCTCTATTGGTGGAAAGTTTTTCAGGCGGCAATAGGATTGTCCTGTATGTTTCAGGGCATTTAGCCTCTCTGATATGTAGAACTAAATAATTGTAACACCCCTAAGTCTTTGTGATAATTAAAATATGTTCTTGTCCATTTACTCTCACTCCTTAAGAACCATGAATAGGGTGATTATGACATCCACAAGAAGGATTTAAAAAGGTTGGGAGAAAAGTTATGGAGTATTTTTGCAGAGAGTTGCTGAAGAGGTTTGAGTCCCACCTCCTCAAGTGGAGAAGGATAGGGGGTATCTGCCCTCTTTAACAAGGACACATTGAGACTTAATCTATGATCCCTGTAGCTGGTAGAGTTGTATGGAGGATTTGGGTCTGACTTCCCTCTTCCTTGAGAAGGATGGGGATTGAGTTGATGACATGCTGATTTGGTGACAAAGCAAGAGATCAAAAGAGTTGCTTTTGTATTGAGATGGACCTGAACTCCCAGAGTTTGCTAGAACACATGATATTTGAGTGTTTCCCATGATTGCAGGTGTGTCGTACATGAAGGGAGAGTGCTGGTCTATGATCATCTGGGGTTCTGTATGATAGCATTGCCTAGAGGGACAGAATCACCCCAGCAGCAATTCCTAAGGACTATCTATGAAAAGAGGTACAAGTAACATCTGGAACCGTGTTCATCAGGCTACTTTTACCTTACTATATTTTAAAAATAGCCATAGATAATCAGAACTTCAAATAGAAATCTTTGAGGAATCAGTGAAAGCCCCAGCAATGGTTAGCTAAATCTGCCACCTGCTGAGAATGTGCCCTTTGCCTAAATCCTCTGTATTTTATGAACCTGACACTGGAGGGTCAGAAATCCCATTTAACAGCTGAAGATAAGTATGGAATGAGAAAAGGACTGTATTTTCTATCCCATTGCCAATAGCTTGGATAGAAATGATTTAATGCTGTCATATTGAAAATTTCTTGATAAAACAAATTGATAAAAGTTGATAAAAGGACCGGATTTCTGATTTTTGAAATAGATCTATATTGTATTTGAAAATCATGATGACTATAAAACAAATTATTACTTAAACTTGAAAGTAGACTATATGAGACTTACCCAAATTTTTATTCAGGAACAGGAAAAGCTACCCACTTACCCACTTCATAGTTCTCAGGTTATGTATTTTCTTGTTGTTTTTAAAATTTGCTTTGAATAAAAAATCATACAATCATCTATTTGCAGATGACATGATACTATACATAGAGAATTCTAAAGATGCTACCAGAAAACTACTAGAGCTAATCAATGAATTTGGTAAAGTTGCAGGATACAAAATTAATGCACAGAAATCTCTTGTATTCCTATTCACTAATGATGAAAAATCTGAAAGAGAAATT